>NC_061848.1:25268422-25273422 GCF_019202785.1 Penaeus chinensis
AGCTCTATGTTGTTGCCTGCCATGAGGTCAATATCATGTGCAAAACCCAGAATGCAGGTGGAGAAATAAGTTGTGGAGTGTTCTTGCATAATCCCTCTCATGTTTCATAGAAGGGCAAGAAGACACACACATATATATATTCATATATATCATAAGTATGCTTGTGTTTCATATGCTCCTCCCTCCGTCACACACACACACACACACACACACACACACACAGAGAGAGAGAGAGAGATATTATAATTATGTTTCCTTGCGTTTTATCTGCTCATCCCTCCGTTCGTTACGTGTACATTTTACGCCTGAGATCTTATTCCATGTGACTGCGGACTTAAAGTCAATTCTTTTGCTTTGAAATGGGGTGAGAACTGATGACATAGATTATAAAGCATGACAAACATACATACACACTTGCATAAACATACACACATCTGCAACATATTACAAATTTATGAGAATCCTATTTCAACTCTATTATTACCATTATAATTATCGGTTTCATTGTTATTATTATCGTCATCGTTATCATTAGTGTTGTTATTAATATTATCATAGTTATTATTATCATTATAATTATCATTCTTCTTCTCTGAGGCAAGTACGCCTCACTGAAGTAGTTACACCGTCAATTTATGTACATTGATTATTTAGATGACTATCCGAAGGGTAAGGTTAAGAAAAAAAGATAAAAGGGGAAGGGAAGAAGACGAAAGAAGAAAGAAAGGTAGAGATCACAGAGGGGAATAGAAGGGACTTAAAGACGAAAAGTAGATGGGTAAGGGGAAAGGGAGAGGGCCTCAGAGAAAAAAAGGGGGTTGGGAGGGGGGGGAGGGGTTAAGGGAGCGAAGGAGTTAGAGTTTAAAGAGGGAAGTGGGAAGAGTCAAACTTAAGTGTGTGTGTGCACATGAAAGCACGCACACACACACACACACACACACACACACACACACACACATATATATATATATATGTATGTGTGTGTGTGTGTGTGATGTATGTATGTATGTATGTTTCCCTCTCACTCTCTACCTATCTATCTACGTATTTATCTGTTCGCTCTCTTTCCGTCGGTTTATCTATCTATTTACTCTCTCTCTCTCACTCGCTCGCTCACTTTTCTTTATTATTTTCTTACACATATATAAACAGACCGATTTATACACGATTTACATAGTCATTTCCTAACTAGCACCAAAAGTTTTTTGTTTTGTTTTTTAATAATAAAACGAAATCTAAATATTTCTAAAACTAACATTAAAGGGAGAAACAGGTAAGCCGAGTGAAATATACAATTTCCGAAGCGAGAAGCAAGGCCAAGAGCGATAGGGTAGCAAAAACGTTTTAGCCAGTAGCAGTGACTATGGTAAAAGGGCTTTGCAATGAAACTCAAAGTGATCCATTGCAAGCTTGTAAATTCCTGGAACGTTTTCCGCTTGATGCAGTGATGAAGCGAGCCTTTCGAATGGATAGTTCATGGAAAGCAGTTATTCCAATCTTGATTTTGTGATGAATCGACTCGCAATACATATACACTTATATGTGTGGGTCTGTGTCTGTATGTGTGTATGTGCGTGTGCTTGTGTGTGTGTGTGTGTCTGTATGTGCTTGTGTTTGTGTGCGTGTGTCTGTATGTGCTTGTGTTTGTGTGTGTGTGAGCGTATATGTTTATGTGTGCTTTTGCGTGTGTGTGGGCGTGGTATGTGTGTGTGTGTATGTATCCGTCTGTTTGTCTGTGTCTACCTATAAGTTGCGTGTTATATTAGATACTTCAACGATTTCAAAATAAAAAATCTACAGCAACTATATCATAACTGACACAAATGCAATCAAGTGATTAAGAGAAAAAAAAGAAGAGAAAAGGAAAGTGAGAAAATAACTTAGTCCAACTATATATAGTACGTTTTAAAAAGAGAAACTGGCAACTCACCCAGACGGTCGAGTTGTCAGATTCGCTTTTTTCTAACCACCTGGCAATACTTGTGCTAGGATTCTTATATATTTCATAATTCATTTTTAAATATTTTCAATATTCTTCTAAATAATAATTGTTTTGTTTTTTCCTGATATTCACTGCATTTCCTCTTATCCTACTTTTGCTTTCCTTCTTCCTACCTTTCTTTAACATTCCCTTCCCATTCCAACTCCTTTCGTTCTCTCTCCTCTCCTTCCTTCCTTCCTCTGTCCTTACCTTACATTCTCTTCCCATTCCTCACCCTCTCGTTCTCTCCCCTCTCCTCACCTCTTCTTCTCTTCCATTTGCTCCCCTTTCCTCTCCCCCTTCCCTCCCCTCTCTTCCCTCCCCTACCCTTCCCTTCCTCTCCCCTCTCTTCCCTCCCCTCCCTTCCCTTCCCTACCTTCCCTTCCTCTCCCCTCCCTTCTCCTCTCCCCTTCCCTCACCACCCTCCCCTCTCCTCCCTTCCCCACCCATCCCCTCTCCACCTTCCCTCCTTCTCCCCTTTTCTCCCTTTCCCTCCCCTCCTCTTCCCCTACCCTCCCCTCCCTCCCCTCCCTTCACCCATTAACCCCCTCCACTATTCATAACCTTTATCCCTATGAACCGAACCGTCGCCGCTATATATGACGGCCGCCTCGCACAGGATAACACGTAACAGCAAAAATGTTTTTTAAAAGCAAGGGAAATGTTTGCGTCCTGAACTTCTTGACTTCCCTTCCCTACCCTTCTCTTGGTGTCCTTTCCCTTCCCTTTTCGTTCCTTTTCGTCCCTCCCTAGCCCTCCCTCCTCTTCCCTCCCCTCCCTCCCCTTCCCTTCCCTCCCCTTTCATCTCCCTTTTCTCCCCTTCGTTTCCCATCCCTCCCCTCCCTTCCCTTCCTCTCCTTACCTCTCACATCCCTTCCCATCCCTTCCTTTCCCTCCCTTCCCTCCCTTCCTTTCCTTCCCACTTCTCGCTTCCCCATCTCTCCCCTCCTTTCCCCACCTTTCACTCCCCTTCCCCTGCCTTTCCTTTCCCTCCCCTCCCCTTCTTTCCCTTCCCTCGCTTCCCTTCCCCTTCCCTTCTGTCCATTTCCTTCCCTCCCCTCTCCTCCCCGTATCCTTCCCTCCCCTCGCATTCCTTCCCTTTCCTTTGTATCTCTTTTCACCCCTCCCTTCATCTCCTCCCCTCCCCATTTCTTCCCCCCTTCCTCCCTCAGCCCCTCCCCTCCTCTTCCCTCCACTTCCTTCCCCTTCCCTTCGCCCCCCCTTCCCCTCCCCTCCCTCCCTTTATCTCCCTTTCTCCTCCCTTTCCTATTCCTCCCCTTCTCTCCCCTCCCCTCAAGGAAGGGCTTGTATGAGCATTGCTTGGGGATAAAAGCAAATCTCAATTACTTCAATCTCACTTTCCCGTAGCTCCTGTCTCCTCCTCCTACCTACCCCCCCAAAAAATACATACATATATATATATATATATATATATATATATATATATATATATATATATATATATATATAATTTAATATATATATTATATATATATACAATTAAAATCCGTGCTTCATCATGTTTCAGAGGTCAGAAATCGCCACCTTGTCTTCCTGGAATACTTCATTCTCTCTTCCGCCAGTGAATTCTTGAAGCGATCGATCCTGAGAAACTCCTTCAGGACTCGCGACAAGCCTCTCCCTGGCGACGATGTCTGGAAGACGAGCTAATGCCAGACAGTGAGCAGCTGCGAGTTATATAATATCATCGAAGAGTTATTAATATCTCCCTGGAAGGCGAGCTCATGCTAGACAGTCAGCAGCTGTGAGCTACATAATATCATCGAAGAGTTATTAATATTTCCTGTTCTGTTCGACGGTTCTGAGCAGCGGTTCTGAGCCTGTGCTTGCGACTCTCGTCCGAGTGGATTTCGTGATATTTTGCAGGTGTGTATGTCTTGTCTTTTAGTCTGATCCTTCCTTTCGGTGGAGATAGATGAATGGATTTTAATTATTGTGATCGAGGTGATAGTAATGGCGATGGTAAGGAAACGAGGGTATGTTCTCAAAGGTCAATAATATACAACGACTTTTCTAATCAAATCAGGTACAATTTTCCCATCAATTTAGTAAATAGAAGCATATACATTTCCAAGAGCATGAAACCTATATACCCATAACACATTCATGCAACTGCATTATCGAAGCGAAGAGTTGATGTGTCACAAAAGCCAAGAAAATATTTTTAGTCTGTCCTCAAAGATAGGGTTATATCACAGAGCGCTCCTTACTGTTGCCAATCACGGGTTGCTGGATGTGTGGTTAAGCTGTATCGAGCGGCCAGGATAGAAAAGGCTTCATGAAAGCAAAGCTGAGGAAGCGTGATCTTATGCTTGCGAAAGCAGGGGACAACAGAGTGCTTGGAAGTTCATCTTGATATATTTTTGTCATTATATTGTCTACTGTGTGAAAATAGGGCACATGTGTGGAAGCCTTAGGTCATACGGAAAAAAATAAATCAAAATAATTCGTCTTGTAATAAAGATAAAGCATAAAAAATATCGTGCACTATTAACTCAAGACTTGCGCCAATCCGTGATGCCAGGAACAGCAATCAACTAATGTTCCAGAAGCCATTTTTATACTGCATCGCCATGCTATATCCATTCGTTATATTTACGTGTTATATTAATTTGTTAGACTCAAGTGTTATAATCGAAGGTCATGCTCATCTTCCCTCCCTCGCTTTCCCTTCCTTTCCCTCCTCTTTGGGACTCTCCCCTTCCTCTTCCCTTCGGGTATCTCTCCTTCCCTCCCCTTCTGCCCCCCCCCCCCCTCAAGTCTTCGCCCGTGACCGCAAGTGACTGCAGACGAATGCACGTAACCGCGGTCGACTGAACACCTCAGTGCGTGCTTTCACACACCGCGGCAGAACGTTCAGTTTTTTGGAGGTAACGCTGGGTCTTGCAAGCGCATATTCTCTCTTTTAAGTAAAGTGTTTGAAATATTTTTCTTTCTTTTGTGTATAGTGGTGAAACTTATTATTCGAACGATAGATATAGCAAAGTTGATGTATGTA
>NC_061848.1:25285922-25288422 GCF_019202785.1 Penaeus chinensis
TAATTACCTATAAATGTCTTTAGATATACACCTTTTCACGTATGTATCTAAATAAACTTTGGGCCAAATTCAGACTATGAGAAAAGCTCTATCGATAAAAATGACTTTCCTAGTGGATAAAAATCATGATAACAACATGTTTGTAACATAATGGTGATGAAGGTAATAACGATATCATAAATAACAATGATAATGATGATGAAGGTAACCATTGACTTGACTTGTGGTCAGAGATTTACTCTCGTCTCGTGGTTAAAAAAGTACAGAAAAAAAAAATAGATTTTATTAACTTGCTTTCTCTCTTTTTTTTTTTTTTTTTTTGTAGTACAATCTGAAATAAGATTTTTTTACGAGATATTTATGATCCAGTTTCTAATCGTTTTGTATTACAGCGACTGCCTCGAGGTTTGTTTTTCAAACTATACTCCTCTGGTGACACTTATAGAGTGATATTGCTCTCGACCCACTTGCTGGAGCAGGGATATTAGCTGCAGAGTTATAGCGTGTGTTGCTCATTTTTCGAGGATATGCGGGCATCTGTTTGTGTGTCTGCCTGTCTATCTTTTTACATATCTATGTGATTGTGTGTGTGTATGTGTATGTGTTTATATATATATATATATATATATATATATATATATATATATATGTGTGTGTGTGTGTGTGTGTGTGTGTGTGTGTGTGTGTGTGTGTGTACACATATATAGACATAAAAAATATATACATATACATACACACACACACACACACACACACACACACACACACACACACACACACACACATATATATATATATATATATATATATATATATATATATATATATATATTGATTCTACTATTTGCAATCTTTGCTTTAAGAAGTAATGCATCTCGCTGAGTGTTAGTGCTAATAATACCATGTTCACTTTCCTTTTCGGCGCCTCAATTACGTAATCATAATCATTATCATTATTACTATCGTTATTATTGTTGTTTTTAAGTGTGTCGTCGAGGTCATAGCTATTATTGTTGTTCTTGTTGTTATTGTTGTTTACGGTGGCATTTTTATAATCATTTCAATGAAGATAAAGATATTTTTTTGATCCTTTCAATAAAGATAAAGATATTTTTATAATAATTTCAATAAAGATAAAGACATTTTTATAATAATTTCAATAAAAATAAAGATATTTTTATAATCACTTCAATAAAGATAAAGATATTTATATAATCATTTCAATAAAGATATTTTTATAATCATTTCAATAAAGATAAAGATATTTTTATAATAATTTCAGTAAAGATAAAGATATTTTTATAATAATTTCAATAAAGATAAAGACATTTTTATAATAATTTCAATAAAGATAAAGGTATTTTTATAATCATTTCAATAAAGATAAAGATATTTTTATAATAATTTCAGTAAAGATAAAGATATTTTTATAATAATTTCAATAAAGATAAAGACATTTTTATAATAATTTCAATAAAGATAAAGGTATTTTTATAATCATTTCAATGAAGATAAAGATATTTTTATAATCATTTCAATAAAGATAAAGATATTTTTATAATAATTTCAGTAAAGATAAAGATATTTTTATAATCCATTCAATGAAGATAAAGATATTTATATAATCATTTCAATAAAGATATTTTTATAATCATTTCAATAAAGATAAAGATATTTTTATAATAATTTCAGTAAAGATATAGATACTTTTATAATCATTTCAATAAAGATAAAGATATTTTTATAATCCTTTCAATAAAGATAAAGATATTTTTATAATCCTTTCAATTATAGAAATAACTGGCACTATTGGGGACCATGAGAGTCAGTCACCCGACGCACGTTCGAATATGGCACCAATGGCTTGATATTGCAACTTGCAACTCCTAGCCCTCGCGTGTGAGTTCGTGACGTAAAGACCGAATTGCCATTATTTTTGCTATTGCTAATAATGTTATTATTGGTGTTTTTATTGTCATCATCACCACCATAATCATCATCATTATCATCATTGTTACTATTATCATCCTTATTAATGATAATGACCAGTGATTTTGATAATACAGACAAATAATTGCACTGATAATATTAACAACAAAACGTAGTACATTATTAAGGATAAGATAGACCAATTACCGATTAATTTGGCTGGTCATTTCACATACTACATCGTGAGATTTTTTTTTTTTTTTTTTTTATTTATCTTCCACGAGAAAAAAAAATCATAACAGAACGACTGAAACTTATTGATGATTAAGTAAAGTTTAGAATTCAGAATATACTGGATTCAGAATTTTATCAATCTCATGTAGATAATATAGAAATGATAATTTTAGAAATTCAATTACTTTTAGATCATCATCCTCATTATCATTATTAAAAGTATTATTAACATCATTATTATTATCATTATCATCTTTTTTATTATCATCATTATTATTATTATCACTTGTTAAAAGTACATTTATTATTATTATCATTATTATTATTATTATTATCA
>NC_061848.1:25298422-25308422 GCF_019202785.1 Penaeus chinensis
CCTCCCCCTCACCTCCCCATCTCCATCTCCCATTCCCCCTCTCTCTCTATCTATCTATCTATCTCCTTTTCAGAAGAGACAGATAAACAAGGGACAGAGAGCGGTGTGTGTGTGGGGGGGGGGGGGGGGGCATGACGACTCTCCTTTGGATATTTTTGTCTCTGTTGGGGCGTATGTGTGTGTGTGGGGGGGGGGGGGTAGATTGTGATTTGCCACTGATATAGACAGCGAGGCGTAGATTGTTCACTTACTGTATCGACAATTGCAGAAGATGTGCGTCATTCATTTCGCAGAAGAGAATTTTGAATCTGGGTTGACCGTTATAACCGTTATGGCGTATGGGGGGGGGGGGAGATGGTATGTGTGTGTGTGTGTGTGTGTGTGTGTGTGTGTGTGTGTGTGTGTGTGTGTGTGCTTGTCCCTCTATGTGTGTATTTGTGTTTCTATTTACATTCTTTTTATTTTCAGTGTATATAAAAGGAAAACAGGTAAATCTGCCTAAAACCTATAGATTCTCAAATACTTACAGTCACCCAGAATTACCAGACAAGAATAATTTCATTTTCATCCATACAATTCTTTTTTTTTTAATCCAATTCTCCCTTCCTTAAAACTTATTTAAACCCAGATATATCCATGAGCTTTCGTTTAGCCATCAGACGACGAGAGACGCAGAGAAACCAGTCATCCTGCTTGCCTGTTCCCCTCTGAACACTTGTTTCCGTCGGTCGGTATTGATGTGTCACCGTTCAGGGCGGAGACAGACGCTTTACCAACGCTATTCTCAGGTGCCTTCTCTGTGTTGCTGCTTCTCGCCATCTGCCGGGGTAAAAGGGGGAGGGAGAGGGATGGAGAGGGAGAGGGAGAAGGGTAAGGGGATGGAGAAATGGAGAGGGAGAGGGATGGAGGGATGGAGAGGGAGAGGGATGGAGGGATGGAGAGGGGGAAGGAGAAGGGTAGGAGGATGGAGAGGGAGAAGGAGAAGGGTAGGGGGATGGAGAAATGGAGAGGGAGAGGGATGGAGGGATGGAGAGGGAGAGGGAGAAGGGTAGGAGGATGGAGAAATGGAGAGGGAGAGTGATGGAGGGATGGAGAGGGAGAGGGAGAAGGGTAGGGGGGTGGAGAAATGGAGAGGGAGAGTGATGGAGGGAGGGAGAGCGAGAGGGATGGAGGGATGGAGAGGGAGAGGGATGAAGGGATGGAGAGGGAGAGGGAGAGGGACGAAGGGACTGAGAGGGAGAGGGAGAGGGACGAAGGGACTGAGAGGGAGAGGGATGAAAGGATGGGGAGGGAGAGGGAGAGGGGTGAAGGGATGGAGAGGGAGAGGGAGAAGGGTAGGGGGATGGAGAAATGGAGAGGGAGAGTGATGGAGGGAGGGAGAGCGAGAGGGATGGAGGGATGGAGAGGGAGAGGGATGAAGGGATGGGGAGGGAGAGGGAGAGGGATGAAGGGATGGAGAGGGAGAGGGAGAGGGACGAAGGGACTGAGAGGGAGAGGGAGAGGGACGAAGGGACTGAGAGGGAGAGGGATGAAAGGATGGGGAGGGAGAGGGAGAGGGGTGAAGGGATGGAGAGGGAGAAGGGTAGAGGGGTGGAGGAATGGAGAAAGGAATGAAGGAAAAGAGGGATAGAGGGGGAGAAGAAGAGGGAGGGAGAGGGAGAGAGACCGACTTACATGTAAGGAGGGAGGGTGGGGGAGGGATTGAAGTTGAGAACGAGATGGAGTGAGGGTGGTGGAATGAGGGAGAGGGAGAGAGGGTGGGAGGGGAATGGAGGGAGAGGGATGGACAGAGAGGGTGGGAGAGAAAAACAGACTGACAAGAAAAAGCTAAAAGAAGGGGAACCAGTAAAGGGGGAGAGCGATAGAAACAGAGAGAGCAAGAAAGAGAGAAGTGAGGAAAGGGAGAATAAACGAGAGAGATTGATAAGGAGACAGAGAAAGAAGAGGAAAGACAGAAAAACACAAGAGTTAAAGAAGGAGAAAGAGAGAGCGAAAAACAAAAGCAAAGACGAACCAGTAAAGAGGGGAAACGACAGAAACAGAGAGAGCAAGAAAGAGAAGGAGGGAAGAAAAGGAAGAATAGAGGAGAGAGAGAAAGAAAAGGGCCTGGTGGACGGAGTGAAACAGGCGGAGAGGGAGATAGAGTAAAGAATAATCGTCTGCATTCAGAGTAAAACGAACACGTATTTATCTCTCTTCCTCTCCTCCTCTCTCGCTCTCTTCCCTTTTCCTCTCTCCCTCTCCTCTTCTCTTCATCTCCTCTACTCTCCCTCTCTTCCTCTTTTTCCTCTTTCCCTCTCTTTCTCTCTCTTCCTCTTTTCCTCTCTCCCTCTCTTCTTCTCTTCCTCTCTCCCTCTCTTCCTCTCCTCTTCCCTCCCTCTCTTCTTCTTTTCCTCTCTCCCTCTCTTCCTCTCTTCCTCTCCTCTTCTCTCCCTCTCTTCCTCTCCTCTTCTCTTCCTTTCCTCCTCTCTCCCTCTCTTCCTATTTTCCTCTCCTCTTCTCTTCCTTTCCTCCTCTCTCCCTCTCTTCCTCTCTTCCGCTCTCTCTCATCCTCTCTTGATCTCTCCTTCTCTTATTTTCTCCCTCTCCTACTTTCTTCCTCTCTTCCTCTCTCCTACTCTTCCTCTCTTCCTCTCTTCCTCTCTTCCTTCCTCTTTCTTCCTATCTTCCTATCTTCCTATCTTCCTATCTCTCTCTCTCTCTCTCTCTCTCTCTCTCTCTCTCTCTCTCTCTCTCTCTCTCTCTCTCTCTCTCTCTCTCTCTCTCTCTCTCTCTCTCTCTCTCTCTCTCTCTCTCTCTCTTGCTATCTTCCTCTCTTCCTCTCCTCCTTTCTTCCTCTCTTCCTCTCACCCTGTCTTCCACTCCCTCCTCTCATCGCCCTTTCCTCTCTCCCTCTCTTCGTCTCTTCGTCTCTTCCTCCCTCCTCCGTCTTCCCTCCTCCCCGTGCATTTACATCGGACCCAAAAGCCTCAAAGGGATAGGTCATCGAGCCCCTCCTGCCGCAGCTACGACCGCCTCTCCTCTTCGCCTTCCCCAGGAGAGGGATATCGAGACCCGCCCTTTCCTGAGCTTCCATTTGCATGCTCGTCCCCGCTGAGCTTCCCGGCGTCGATGTGTCCCGTCTTCGTAAACAACGCCTTGGGAAACACAGTGGCAGGGGGTGTGGTGTGGGGGGGGCTTATTTCAACGTCCGGGTCTCCTTTGTAAACAACGCCTTGTCAACACAGTGGTAAGAGGGAGGGGTTTATTTCAACGCCGGGTTACGCCTTCTGATGAAGAAGAATGATGACATTTCCCGTGTGATTCGTTGGCCTTATCGTCTTTTTTGGAAACGCGAGGGGGAATAAAGAGGACATAAATCGAAGAGAGAGAAAGTGTGTGAAAATTGAGCACTAGGTAACTGACAGCCGCGCTTGCAACAAAAGTCCGTCAACATTTTACCTGACAAGTCATTTATATTGCTCACTCCCGGAAGACCATAACAAACACGGCGGGAGAGAAGCCAGTAAAGGCAAAAAACAAATAAATAAAAATAAAGATAATAATAATGATAATAATAATAATGATAATATTGATAATAATAATAATAATAATAATAATGATAATAATAATGATGATGATGATAATGATAATAATAATAATGATAATAATAATAATAATAATAATAATAATAATAATAATGATAATAATAATAATGATAATAATAATAATAATAATAATAACGATAATAATAATAACAATAATAATAATGATAATGATAATAATAATAATAATAATAATAATAATAATAATAATAATAATAATAATAATAATAAAGATAATGATAATAACAATAATAATGATAATAACAACAATAATGATAATAAAACATGAAACCATTCAATTCTCCCTTGCCTTTTAGAACACGAAGATCTTAACTGAACAAAAAAATACCCTCATAACAGTCTTACAAGAACAGAAAGGGAAAAAAAAAATGTGATTCGGCTCGGGACACCGAAAAGACAATCAGTGTTATGTTTTCTTCCTCGGCCGCTGCTCTTCGGAGACCACGGGAAGTGTTTCCTAGTCGCTGACTCAGGTCAAGCCAGTCATTGAGAGGGAAATTGGCATGAGGAAACAGGCGTCAGCAGGAAAGGAAATTCAAAGCAGGAGTCTCTTTCTTGGTTTGTTTGTCTGTCTGTCTGTCTGTTTATCTTTTCTCTCACTCGTCCAGTCTCGGTGTCCGTCTCTCTCTGTCAGTCTGTCTATCTCTCTCCCTCTCTATCTATCTATTTCTAGATCTCTCTAGCTATCTATCTATTTCTAGATCTCTCTATCTATCTATCTATCTGTCTATCTCCCCTTTAATTAATATTATTTTATTATTAGCATTACTATCATTATCACTGTTATCTTTATTTAATTATTATTATCATTATGTTTATCATTATCATCATTATAATGATCATTATTAGTATTATACTTATCATTATTATTATTATTATAATTATTACTATTATCAATATGATAATACTATGATTATTATTATCATCATTATCATTGTTATTTTTATCATTATCACCATTGTTTTTCTTTTATCCTCCTTGGTTATCTACTTTATAGAGTTGAAATATGATTTTCTTTATTCGTTTGAATAAAGAAAGTTTGTATAACTCTATCCTTATTATTTTATCATCATTACGATTATCATTATCATCAAGATTAACGATAATAATCAATCAATATAATTTTCTAGAAAAGGCCTGCGTTTGTCCGTCTGTCTGTCCACTAAAACATAGAACGAAAAACAAATATTGAGATTTAGCAGGTAATTAGAGAGAATTATGGAAAATGAAACCATATATTTTGCTAATCTAATTTCGCGAACACTTCCACAACAGCCATACTTGATCAGAAATATGTTGTTGTTTTCGACGCAAAAATAAATAATACTGACAACTCATTCGAAAATGAAGACGACATAGAAGTAATTCCTATGTGAGTGAGACAATGAGAGGCATACCCCCCCCCCCCCCTCCCCACATACACACACACTCACACGCTCATATCCTCACGAATTCATAAAACCACCGACTCGCAAAAAAGAAAATGATATAAAACCAAATCTTCATCCATTTTTAACCATAACTGACCCGTGACTTACGAAGCAACACAAAACGAGATTGGGAAAGGAATGTGTCATTCTTACGTAGCAGGAGACGGCTTAGGTGTGACTCGTAAACTCCTGAGAGGATTACGCAAGGTCCCGCGTGGAATCAAGTGCTGGAGAGCCTCATTGTGTCAGATGCTCAAGGGCGCCTCGCTATTAGGAACTCGTGATTTCGCAGGCGGACATTTGCTTTTTTGAACAACTGGGAGCTCTTTGGGGGGATCGGTGGTAAGACAGTCCTCAAACACACACATATATATATCTATATATATATATATATTGGTGTGTGTGTGTGTGTGTGTGTGTGTGTGTGTGTGTGTATACATATATATATGTGTGTGTGTGTGTGTGTGTGTGTGTGTGTGTGTGTGTGTGTGCATATACATATATGTGTGTGTGTGTGTGTGTGTGTGTGTTTTTGTGTGTGTGTGTGTGTGTAATATATATATACATATATACATATATATATATATATATATATATATATATATATATGTGTGTGTGTGTGTGTGTGTGTACACATACATATATATATATATATATATATATATATATATATATATATACATTTCTCTCATCAGGAGTCGAGGTACTTGGAGTTCCTCCTCCCCCCCCCCCCCCTCCTGTAGTGCCGACGGTCGTGATCAACAGCCCCGCAGAAAGAGCAGAACAGGATGCTGAAGATGAAGGTTTCGTCAGTCACATCAAGGAGACAAAAGAAGCAAAAAAAACCCAGAGAAACGACAGCCGCCAAAGCCCTTAACAGGAGCTCATCGACCTGACACGGTGCGCCTGTATAGCAGAAGACATCGAGGATCACCTCTCGGACACTTTTGAAAATACATCAAGTGTAAAAGCTCACAAGACGACGATGAGCCATAACCACTACACGAGATTCACGGTAACTGTGCGAGACCGAGAAATAAAGCCTGATATTTTTTTTTTTTTTTTTTTTTTTTTTTAGACTCAGATATCTCCCCAAGGAATTTTAAAATGTTTTTTTTTTTTTTTAACAGAAGCAAGTACATTCGTGATCAGAGGATTTGACAAGACACCACCGTCAGCAAAACCGACGGAGAGAATAGATTTCATAAATGCACAGTCTCTCTTAGAAATGTCATAATGGAGTGAAATATTAATATAGTATGTATAAGGGAAACATGGCTTCACCTAGATATGTCAAATGCTTTTATCAATATTCCTTATTTCAAAATTTAAAGATGCGATGCAGGACAGGGGAGGAGTCTGCAAATATGTACGAGATACTCTCAAAACAAATGAGAATCCGCTACTACAGCTAAGAGTGCAGATGTAGAGGATATCAGGGCTGAAGTACAAAGCAATATGCTTCACTGTAGGCGCAGCTTATAAGCATTCTCAAGAAATGCCACTGAAAAAGAAACCTCTTTTCATCCTAGGTGATCTAAATGATTATCTAAACAAGAGATAATTAGAAAAAAAGAAGTTTGAGCAAATGGTCAATAGATTTCCAAGAGTCACAGAAAACATTTCGTCACTAGTTGATGTAATAATAACAAACAGAGCTGACACCATTCTCCATACAAATCACGTGCCACGTTGTCGATCACGAACTCATAAAGGTGACGCTTGTAATAAAGAAATCGAAACGACCGCCAGGAATGGAAAGTTTTTGTGAACTAACCAACTATGACTCCCAGTCACTATGCCAATAAATAATAAACAGAGAATCAATTCGTTTAGAAATTTTGCAAACAGATCATGTAGACAAGTCGGTAAATGTCCTCACGGAAGGGATTAATGAGAGTATAGACGCCGTCGCTCCCTTTCTTACAAGAACTGTTAGACGTCCTCCTGCTCCGTGGATAAATAAAGGTATCAAGTGAGCCATTACAGATCAAAATAACACTCATAAAACTCTCAAAAATAACAGACTCGACATAGAACTCCAGGCTGATTATAAACAAAAGAAGTGTCATGTTACTTATACAAGGAGCCAAAACCGATTATTTTAAAAACGACTGCTAAAACATGGATGATAGTTAAAACATTTGTGCCAAAAGAATCACAGAGATATTTATCTAAATTCCAGAATTAGTGCGAATGATTTTAATTATTTTTCGCTAAAATTGGAAATCTCAACAAACAACAGTTTCCACAACAAAATACAGGTAGGATAGGGCTTTGCAATAAAACACCAAATATAAAAACAAAAACAAAAACAAAAAACAAGACTGATATGAACTACCATTCATTCTATGGAATAAAGTATTTTGAACTTGAACTATCTATCTATCAATCTATCTATCTATCTTATCTATTTATCTCTCTCTCTCTCTCTCTATATATATATATATATATATATATATATATATATATATACACACACACACACACATACACACATACACACACACACACACACACATACAAACACACACACACACGCACACACACACACACACACACACACACACACACACACATATATATATATATTTATATATATATATATATATATATATATATATATATATATAATCTCCCTCCCCCTGTGTCCTCTCTACATCTCACACACTTCATCATTTAATCTTCCGAGACCGGTCCATCGATCGAAACGTACCTGCATCCCACGAGGAGACTCTTCAACACGCGGATAATAGAGGCCGTTTCGCAATATCCTCTTTTATTATCTCTGTCGCGTTGCTGTTTTCCTTGGCACTGGCACCATTTAACGTGGCTCCATTATTATTACGGGTGGTGTGGCTGTTTTTTGTTTTTTTTTCTCGTCACAGTCTTGTTTGTTCATGGTATTGTTGTTGACGGTTTTATCATTATCACAACTTGATTGACATTGGTATATTTATATTCTATGATTCCATTGTCATTGCTTTCATTATCATAATAGGAATCTCTTCATGATTTGTTTTGTTTACCGTGAATATTTTTATTTATTTTATCGTCATCATCACTGTTATCATTAACACCAATAATATCACTAATATCATCATTGATACTATAAAACATGTATGATTATCACTAATATGATGTAAAAAGGCATTATAAACAAAATGTGATCATCAATCTCACGCAGCCGAAAAAAGAGGTAAATATTAAGAGCGCTTGTTCACAACACTGACTGGTATGTCGACGGTAAACGAATCGCTCGTATTTCCAAGAGAAACCTTTGACTCACTTTCCTCATTCATTCAGAAACTAAATATCAGCAGACGAGACTGACCTTGATCACAGAGGAACATTTTTTGTTCAATGACCTTACTGTTCCCAGAAACGGAATGTTCAGAAAACGATCGAATTGCAGAGTGTTCACTTCGCCAATAGCGCTTCCTGGAACACTCGTAGCGGCATTGCGCAGTGTGCTTCAGAAGTAAAGGGCTATGCGTGTGCTGAATTTTGCTGCGTTCTGTATTCTGAACTCGGTGATACGATTTATCAGTCATTATTTTATTACTTATAGTTGATGTGCCTTTATGTATGTCACATACATGCACACAAAAATATATTCATAAATATGTATGAATATTATGTGTGTGTGTGTGTGTAAATAAATAAATAAATAAATAAATAAATAAATATATATTTATATATATGTGTGTATATGAATGTTTATGCATATATATATATATATATATATATATATATATATATATATATGTGTGTGTGTGTGTGTGTATACATACATACATACATACATACATATATATATATATATATATATATATATATATATATATATATATATATGTATATATATATGTATATATATATATATGTGTGTGTGTGTGTGTGTGTGTGTGTGTGAAGGGGGAAGGGAAAAGAGAAGGAAAGGAAAAGGGGAAAAGGAGAGGAGAAAGAGAGGAAAAGGGGAAAAGGAGAGGAGAAAGAGAGGAAAAGGGGAAAAGGAGAGGAGAAAGAGAGGAAAAGGGGGGAAGGGAAAGGAGAAAGAGAGGAAAAGGGGGGAAGGGAAAGACCAACCGACGCACGTGTATCCAAAGTACCACCTCCCCCCCTCCCCCCTCCCCCTCCCCCTCCCCCTCCCCCTCCCCCTTTCCCTGAAAACGACCCATAAAGGCGAAAATGGAATCCAGAACGAGGGAGGGGCAAGAGGGAGTCTTGGCTGCCAGACAGACAGACAGGTAAACGCACAGAAAGAGAGACAGATAGACTGATAGACGGATAGACAGACAGATAGACAGACGGACAGGCAGAGAGACAGACAGATGGATAGACAGACGGATAGATAGATGGACAGACAGACGGATAGACAAACAGATAGACAGACGGATAGACACACAGGCAGAGAGACAGACGGGTAGACAGACAGATGGAAAGATAGATGGACAGACAGACGGATAGACAGACAGACAGATAGACAGATGGATAGAAAGACAGAGAGGCAGAGAAACAGTCAGATAGACAGACGGATAGACACAGGCAGAGATACAGACAAATAGACAGACACACGGATAGACACACAGGCAGAGAGACAGACAAATAGGCAGACATACGGATAGACAGATTGATAAACAGACAGATAGACAGGAAAACAGACAGGCAGACAGACAGGCTGAGAGACAGATGCGGATAGGTAGATGGATAGGTAGGCAGGTAGGTAGATAGATGAATAAATAGACTGATTGATTGATAGCTCCAAAGATTGATTGGTAGATAGACAGACAGATAGATAGATTGATTGATTTATTAATTGAGAGCTAAATACACAGGTAGATAGATACAGATATACGCAGTCAGACACACGGTTAAGCAAATACAGATAAAATACAAAACTACACAAACAAGCAAGCATACAAAAACAAATACACACACCAATAAACTCACACACAAACGAAC
>NC_061848.1:25323422-25328422 GCF_019202785.1 Penaeus chinensis
AACAATAATGAGAATAATGACAAACAAACAGATGATAAAACAATAATGATAATGATAAAAACCAATGCATAAATCGTGCATACTTAAAACCAAAGAGTCAATTCTCTCTCAGTCATTTATCAGGTGTTAACATACCAACTTCTTACGTAGAGGAAACATCACTTAATTGATTCAGTTACAGAGGATAGGATCTTCAGTGGCTCTTAAACGTCAGTTAATTTGCCTAATAGTCTGAATGATATGAATATTGCCCGTGTTGCAGCCGCATGACTTTCATTATTGCCAGTTGCAGGTTTGGGTTTCTCGTTGAAGATGCTGTGAGGAAGGTCATGGTAATGGAAATCATGGAAGGTGATGATGATGATGATGATGATGAGGAGGAGGAGGAGGAGGAGGAGGAGAAGGAGGAGGAGGAGGATAACAGTAACAAGTGTGATAATAAAAACAATATAATAGTTATATCGATAATGGTAATACTAGTGATGATAATGATAAATTATTATTGATGATAATAATAATGACAATAACAAAAATCACAGTAACAATAACAGCAATAATGATAATGATAATAACAATCATTACACTAATATCGATGACATGAACATCAGTAATAGTATCACAAACAACAATAATGATAACGATAACAATAAAAAAATATCGACAATTTAATAATTCTAACAATAAGAAAACCCTCACCACAGTTAGAAAACACACAGAGAAAAAATAAACAAGAGCAGACAAAACAAATGAAACAAATAAAAGTCGTTTTACAAGAGAATCTACAAGTGTTAATTCGGCCATCAATAAACAGCGTTTGCAGTTAGCATTCATTTTCTACCAATGAATTTTGTGTTACACACCAGGGTGCCAATATGACAATAGAAATAGGAATGGATTGCCTGTTGAAGCGAGATACACTCATAAATTACTTTGGCACTCAGCCATTAAAATGCACACTCATCCATAGAGGTGGATATTCAACCATTTAATAAAACAATCATGAAACAACACGTACAGAGAATCGATTTCCATAAAATATCTACATGCATAGGTTTACATGTATGTGGGAAGGATAGGCATGTCTAGTCACTAGTCTAGCATAGACACACAACACGTACGCATGAACACATACGTTAGTGCACGCACGCAAGTAAGCGCACACACACACGCACAGACACACGCATACACACACACACACACACACACACACACACACACACACACACACACACACACACACACATAAGCATTTCACGACACAGTCCCACCCATTGTGTTGCCTCGACCTGCAGGTGTCAACTCCGCTCGCCCGTCGGTTTCTTGGCTAAATATTTGCTCGCCTCGGTTGGAAGGCTTCGGAACGCCAGCCAGTCTTTTCATTTCTTGTTCTTCTTCTTCGTTTTCTTCTCCTTTCCTCCTTCTTCTCCTTTTCTTTTTCCTTCGTCTTCTTCTTCTTCTCCTTTTTTTTCTTCTTCTTCTCCTTCTTCTTCTCCTTTTCTTTTTTCTTCTTCTTCTTCTTCTTCTTCTCCTTTTCTTTTTCTTCTTCTTCTTCTTCTTTTCCTTTTCTTTTTTTCTTCTTCTTCTTTTACTTTTCTTTCTTCTTCTTCTTCTTCTTCTTCTCCTTTTCTTTTTTCTTCTTCTTCTTCTCCTTTTCTTTTTCCTTCTTCTTCTTCTTTTCCTTTTAATTTTTTTTCTTCTTCTTCTCCTTTTCTTTTTCTTCTTCTTCTTCTTCTTTTCCTTTTCTTTTTTTCTTCTTCTTCTTTTACTTTTCTTTCTTCTTCTTCTTCTTCTCCTTTTTTTCTTCTTCTTCTTCTCCTTTTCTTTTTTCTTCTTCTTCTTCTTCTCCTTTTCTTTTTTTTTCTTCTTCTTCTTCTCCTCCTTTTCTTTTTACTTCTTCTTCTTCTCCTTTTCTTTTTCTTCTTCTTTTCTTCTTCTCCTTTTTTTTCTTCTTCTTCTTCTCCTTTTCTTTTTCTTCTTCTTTTCTTCTTCTCCTTTTTCTTCTTCTTCTTCTTCTCCTTTTCTTTTTTCTTCTTCTTCTTCTTCTCCTCCTTTTCTTTTTACTTCTTCTTCTTCTCCTTTTCTTTTTCTTCTTCTTCTTCTCCTTTTCTTTTTTCTTCTTCTTCTTCTTCTTCTCCTTTTCTTTTTCTTCTTCTTCTCCTTTTCTTTTTTCTTCTACTTCTTCTCCTTTTCTTTTTTCTTCTTCTTCTTCTCCTTTTCTTTGTTTTTCTTCTTCTTCTTCTTCTCCTTTTCTTTTTTTTTCTTCTTCTTCTTCTTCTCCTTTTCTTTTTTCTTATTCTTATTCTTCTCCTTTTCTTTTTCTTCTTCTTCTCCTTTTCTTTTTCTTATTCTTCTCCTTTTCTTTTTTCTTCTACTTCTCCTTTTCTTTTTTCTTCTTCTTCTTCTCCTTTTCTTTGTTTTTCTTCTTCTTCTTCTTCTCCTTTTCTTTTTTCTTCTTCTTCTTCTCCTTCTTCTTCTTTTTCTTCCGTAATTCTTCTTCTCCTTTATTTTCCTTATTCTTTTATCTTCTTCTCCCTTTTCTTTTTCTATTGGTCTTCTTTTCTTCTTCTTCTTTTTTGTTTCTTTTATTATTTTTTTATTATTATTCTTTTCTTATTTCTTCTTCATCTTTTCCTCCATTTCTTTCTCTTTTTTGTTCATTTTCATTTCTCTTTCCTTCTTCTTCCGTCTCTTTCTTCCTCTTGTTCCTCTTCTTCTTCCTTATATTAGAATCTTTTATTATTATTTATGCATTGTTATTGTCATTATTATTGTTGTTATATTTATCGTTGTTATTAATGTAATATTGTTATCAATATAGTTATTGTCGCTGTTGTTACTAATGGTACCATTAATAAGAATATTATTATCGTTATTGCATTATCAGTAGTATTGTTTTTATTATCATAATTGTTGTTATAACTAGTGCCACTATTGCCTCAAGAATATCGTTTTTGCATGATCACTATCGTTTTCATTGACATATAATTGCTAATGTTACAATCAATATTTTATCATGATTTGTACTATTATTATCGTCATTATCATTATCATTGTCAGTATTATTATCATTATCAATATCATGACTACTATTCTCATTACTATTACTAATTCTACTGCTACTATTATCCTCCTCCTCCTCATCATCATCATTATTATCATCATCATTATTATTATCATTATTATTATCATTATTATTATTATTATTATTATTATTATTACTCTTATTATTATTATCATTATTATTATTATCATCTTCATCATCATCATCATCTTCATTATTTCTATCAACACAAACATTACCGATAACATTATCAATATAGTATATTAGTATCCCTTTCACCACTTATGTTATTTCGTCATTACACTATCTTCGTTTTCACTAATTACCATCGTTTGATTGATCTGTTTGCGTGTTTGTTTCATCAGGAATCAAATGATATTCTGGCCTCCTCTCCCCCGTGCTGTTGATCCTGCAATCTCCTTTAAGAAGTCTTATATAAACCATTACTTTAATACTCCTTATCTCTGCTATTTCAGCCAGATTTTGTTTTACTAATATGAAGATTTGTTTTATACACATGAGAAAAAAAAAACTATTTTGATTGAAAAAAAAATGATTAAAAAAAAGATTTTGATTGAAAAAAACAAATTTGATTGAAAAAAAAATTGATTGAAAAAAAAGATTTTGAAATATATTAGATAAAAGCGAATCTATTTGGTTTTGGAAAAAAAAGGAAGATAAGTGAATAAATATCGTAAGAGAGAATGAGATAAACATTCGAATTTGCGAAAAGAGTAAATGAGTGAAGAGGAATGGAGGAGAAACACTGAGAAAAGGAAGAGAAAAGGAAAGAAAGGGAGAAAGGAAGAAAGAATAAGGGATATGTAAAGAGCAGTTAAGAATAAAGAAGGAATCAATAAAGAAAAAATATAGGAAAAGGAAATCGATAAAAGAGAATTAATTAAGAATCAGGAAAGAAGAATTGATATAAAAAATATAAGAAAAAATCGATAGATAAGAATAAAGAAGCTATCAATAAAGAAAAAATATAGGAAAAGGAAATCGATAAAGGATAATTAAAGAAACACCAGGAAGAAGAATAAAGATGGAATCGATAAAGAAAGAATTGATATAGAAAAATACACAATAAACCGATAAATAAGAATAAGGAAGAAATCAATAAAGAAGAATGAGGAAGAAATCGCTAAACCACAACGAAGAAGGCATCGATACAGAAGAATTAAGAAGGAATCGATAAAGAGGAATAGGGAAGAAATAAATAACTGTATATAACCAAGACCGAAAGAAATACAAAGAATAAGCCGCCGTAAAGATAAATTGATAAACTGATAAACATATAAAAACGGAGATTAGAGAGGTAAAAATGATATAGAATATTTAAGTAACATGATTTGTTTAAGACAGAAAGGGTGGAACGAAGGTATAGGAAATCATTTCGTTTCTGGGAGAGAGAGGGAAAGAGATGGAGAGAGAGGATGGGAGGGAGGGAGGGAAAAAGAAAGAGAGAGAGAAAGAAGGGGGAGAAGGAGAAAGAGAGAGAGACAGACAGACAGTCAGAGTGATATATACACAGACGAATAGACAGGGAGAGAGAAAGGGAACTTTTCCACAATCTCTACTTCACAGAAGGTCTAAGTGAACTTCATGTGTTTACGAGCAGGATTTACTTCGACAAGAGCAACAGTTCTCGTGTTTTTTCATCACTGAAGAACCATTTCGTGTAGATTAATTTTCCCACGGACCCTACGGTTTTGAAAAGTCCGCTTACTCAACTACCTGCTTTTTATCACCTAATAACTAACCCTTCTTCCTTGTTTCATCTGTTAATGACAGCTTCGGAGGAGAAAAAAAAAATATTAGAAGCTCTATTTAGCTACCTTGTGTGGAATTAAACATTTTATGCAGATTTTTTTTTTTTTTTTTTTTTTTTACATTTTACGCAGCAACCTCTCCTCCTTCTTCTTCTTCTCTCTCTCTC
>NC_061848.1:25338422-25343422 GCF_019202785.1 Penaeus chinensis
AATATATATATATATATATATATATATATATATATATATAATTGAATATATACATATATGTGTGTGTGTGTGTGTGTGTGTGTGTGTGTGTGTGTGTGTGTGTGTGTGTAAAAGGACAGTTCCCCACAGTTCCAGCTGGTACACCCTATAGTTCGTGGACATTTTTTTTTTCTGGAAATACATGCAATATCATGAGGATTGCCCTTGTTTGAAAAAAGTCTGTGTTTGGCTCATGGTATTTTGCAAGTATTTTCACAACCAATATCAGCCATCAAAATTATGTTAAAAAGTGTGGAAATATTAGATTGATTTACCTAATGCCAACATCATTTCACGAAATATGTGGTGTTTCTACTTAAGAAAAAAACATTTAATCTGAAATCAGTCTTTGACAAAACACATGCGTTTGTAAAGAGATAATAGCATTCATTAGGTATATAAATGTAAAACATCATTTTGAGAAGGTGAACTATGAGTCATATTATTGTCTCTGTAAATCGTAAGGCTTTTATCACCCGATTCATTAAATGTCTCTGCGTGGTTTCAGGGAAATTATGATTGACAAATTTCCCAATTACCTAATGAGTTGTTCATGCTGACGATTTACAAGATGTCCGGAATGCACAATCTCTACATATTGATTCCTCTAGATTGATTTCAAGGTGTGAAGAGGAAAAAGGTCAGGTCAGGTCAGAAAATTCCAACAGGTTGTCAGATAAGCGTTAAAGAAGATTGTTAAGCTTATCCCTGGTCGATGTTTAATAAAAGATTCACTTAAAAACATCAGATCTCCTGCATTCGTTGTTTTTTATATCATGACGAGAAATTAGGACAAATCTTTTTACTAATATCGTTACTGATTTCCTCTTTTATTGTGTATATTTGAGATAAGTTGGAATTAAGCCGTGATTGGCGAGCTATAAATACTGTTCGTGGTTTGAATTACTGTATATTGATCAACGCCATTTAGTATGCAACATTGGATTTCTAATATGAATTGAAAGGTATTGGGAATATCTATTTTGTTTAAGAGGAAAAATATGAAAAATAGTTAGATAGATGTAATTTTATTTAGTATCTCTGCTCCTTCCACCCTGCTTAGCGATCACTGCCTGCTCTCTTTCTCTATCTATCTCTCTATCTATCTATCTATCTATTTATCTATCTATCTATCTATCTATCTATCTATCTATCTATCTATCTATCTACCTATCTATCTCTCTCTCTCTCTCTCTCTCTCTCTCTCTCTCTCTCTCTCTCTCTCTCTCTCTCTCTCTCTCTCTCTCTCTCTCTCTCTCTCTCTCTCTCTCCCTCTCTCTCTCTCTCTTTCTCTCTCTCTGATCACAGGTATATCCAAAAGAAGGTTGAAGATTTTAAAATTATTTGTTTGGCACAACTGAGGGGACTGGAGGAAGAGATACCTGTTTGAAGTTCTTATAACCTGCATTGTGATTTATCCATGTATTTTGTGTCAGAATGAAACTAAGAGAACTAGATTAGGGAGCTCCAAAAATCACTGAATTCCCGAATACCGCCAGTAAGATCAAGAGAAACCGTTGCTTCCATTCTCATCAGGAAGTTTATCTATTAGATAGATTGCATAAATGCGCAAATCTAAGACATTCAATACCACGCTATTATCTGGACGTTCTTAAACGGAATATGCAATAAATGTCATGCATTAGAGATTCAAACATTCATATCTACATTTTGACTGAAATTACTCTTTTGACTATTAGAATATGTTCAATTATAAAATTACAATAAACTGAATAATGGAAAACCTGCAGTACCAACCAGGTGTATGACACACATGTGTGTGTGTGTGTATGTGTATATATATACATATATAATCGCCAACAACTAGTTTTCTCGTAATATATATATATATATATATATATATATATATATATATATACATATATATATATAACATTAAACAAAAGCAGTTTGTGCCTTTTGCAAGTTCCATTGCCGCGTTTGATATAGTAAACATATTATAATTATCTACACATCATAAATAAAAATCCTTTTGCAACTTCACTTGTTATAATGTCGGTCGCAAGCATTGATTTTACTTAGAGAGAGATAGAGAGAGACCTTTTACAATCTTACAATTTGAATAATTATATCATTTTGGCATCATTCCTGTTGTGGATATTTGTAGAATTATTTCAGCCAGTCACCTCCAGCCTCGTGGTGTACAGTTAGAAATTTGGGGAACTGTGTGTGTGTGTGTGTGTGTGTGTGTGTGTGTGTGTGTGTGTGTGTGTGTGTGTGTGTCATTGTATAAGTTTTACGTTTTATGTTTCTCATTATCTAATTGTCTCCCTAACGTGTGTGTATAAATACTTGTACAAGTACATATGCACATATAGATAATTAGACTGAGAAAAGATTAATATACACATACAGACACATGTGTGTGGATGTTGTTGTGGGTGGGTGAGAGTGTGTATTCATGTGCAAATTCATCTTTTCTCCCATGTTCCTATCTTTATTAGAATTTATACATACATACATACATACATACATACATACATATATATACATATATATAAACATGTATGTATGTGTGTGCGAGTATTATATACACATGCACACGTATTATATAAATATTATAGATATTTATATACTTATACAGATATAGATATTGTATATATCATGTCTCTTTCCCTTTCTCCCTTTCTCCCTTTCCCTTTCACCCTCACCCTAACGCTCTGTCTCAATAAATAAGGGAGATGATTTTTGGACACAGAGGCAAGCTTATCTTTGTTTCTTTCCTTCTGTTTTACGCAGTGAGTGACACCCTTTTCCTGTCAGTCTTTTTGACGTTGCCCACGCATCATATTCCCTTCATAATTTCATTGTTCTATATTTGAACCGTACAGTTTTAATAACATTCTAACCGTTGGGAGTTTTTGTCTTTGACTATACGGAAGTTTAGTAAATTATATCTATCAGAAAGTTGTTTACTATACTCTTTGCGGGTTCGTCTTTGACTACACACACACGCACACACACATACATACACACACACACGCACACACACACACACACACACACACACACACACACACACACACACACACACACACACACACACACACACACACACACACACACATACACACACATACACACACATATATGTACACATATCCAGGATATACAGATGTGTATAAATATATAGAAAGAGACAGAGATGTACATATTATTTTGTTTACCATTATTATCAAGATTATAATTACTGTTATCGTCATTGTCAATAGAAGTGTTTTTTTTGTTTGTTTGTTTGTAAAATTCTCTCATAATTAGTTCCATTGCCATTCTCATTATCACTATTACCGCTATTATTAGCATCATAACCACTTCTATTATTACCATTTTATCAGCATTGGTAACAAATATTATACCATTATCGTTATTACTACAATTAACGTTATTACCATGATTATCGTTACTGTTGTCCTTATCATTATTCCTTTTGATTATCATTATCATCAGAAAAATCTTGATTTACATTATCACCATCATTATTGTTATCATCAGCTGTATCATTATTATCCCTATAATTGTTTTCACTATCTTTATCATTGCCTTTATTATTACCATTATCATTATCGCCATTATCATCACAATTATCATGTAAGTTATGATCACTCTTTAATTACCATAAAATTAGTTTTTTTTATTACTACATCATCATTAACACCATCTCCAATATCGGAACTATAATTATCGTTACATTTATTATTAACAATCAGTATCATTGCTATTAACAATATAGTTATAATTAACTTAAGCAGAACAATCACTGTCACTCAGTATTGTCATTATCATCACTATCATTATCTATGTTATTATCTTATCATTTTCATAATCAATACCATGATTATTTTTATCTTCATTGTGGTTATAATATAAGACTATCACTACCATTATCATTACCATTTTCCTAACTGTTATTATCTTAATCATGATCATCATCACCACTGTTATTACCATATCATTGCCATTCTCATAACCATTACTGTTGTCATTTTCAGTCATTGTCAGTCATTATCGTCATTGTCATAAAGAATAATCTCTTCGTTATCATTATCTTTACTACTGATACTAAGGTTATTATTCATATTATTGCAATGACGTAAATGTTTCACTGATGTTCATTATCATAATTTATCTTAACGCTGATTTTAACAGTAGAGCTGGCTGAGGTTTTCTGACAAACGAAGGAAAAGTTATGCATTTGTTGAATAAAAAAGAATATAAAGATATAAATGGACGGCATAAAAGCAAAATTTAGTCATTCGAAACAAAAGCAGCCTGAACGAAACAAAAATAAAAGCGAATACAAGCAATAAAACAGAAATACGATCCAGTGCATTGATTAATTAAGGAAGACATTTATTACTTAAGGAAGTAAATCAGTAAACTATCAAGACATTGCGTCAAATATAAAAAACTTACCATAGCCTAAAATAAAAATTTAAATAAAAACAAACAAAAAGAATATGAAGAATAAAGACTGGAGAATGAAGACGATTTTGCACTCGGAATTCAGAGGTTGTCAAGGGAAATATATCTGACATTTTCCTGCAGCAAAGATGTCGATGTAAACAAAAACCATCATCCTCGCCTTCACGATACCTTTTTTGTTTACGACAGGAAGCGAGGGGTGCGGGGCTAAGCTTTTTGAGTCAAGTTATAATCAAACCGATCTGTGGCAGAGAGTTATAAAGCACGTCAAAGTGAATACAGATTAGTAAGGTCATACCGTCATGTACATGTAATTCGCATAAGGTGGCGACGGTGATATCTTCAAATTTAGAAGTCCGAAAGAACTGTTGATTTGAGGGTTGCTTACTAGATGTGGCTATTTTTCTCATATTCATATAAGCCATAGCTGTAAAGGTGCTTTAAAGATAATCTAAGCTTACATGTTATATTTGCTGTATTTTGTAATATCAAGATCAATGTGAGGGAAGCAAGGCCTA
>NC_061848.1:25375922-25383422 GCF_019202785.1 Penaeus chinensis
TTTTTTCTAATCTAAATTTTTCGCACGACAAATTCTCCTTTTCCATTTCGCACACATCAACAAATAAATCCCTCTAACTGTAAACATAAATTTGCATATCATTATTTCCTTCAACTTTCCCGAACGTCTTCCTCCTTCCCACAACAGCAAATTCGGCTGGACTTACGCCAGCGTCGTGTACAGCCGAGGCGAGTACGGCGAGGGCGGCTTCCAGCAGCTGAAATCGCAGGCGAGTCGTTTCCACGTGTGCTTTGCCGCTCCTTCGCACCGTCTGGCCAAGGACGACAGCGACGACACCTACAGGGAGGTCGTGAGGGCGCTGCTGGCCAGGAATGCTAGTGGTTAGTAAAATGGCGCTGATTCCTTTTCTTATTATTATTTTATTTTATTTTTTTTCGATATCGTTTTCTTTTTTTCCACCTTTTCTTCGGAGTCGTTTTTCTTTTCTTCTTTTTTTCTTCTTCTTTTTCTTCCTCGTATTTTTCTTTTTCTTCTACCTTTTCTCTTTCCTTTTTTCCTTTTTCTTTTTCGTTACCTTTTTCTTTTACTCTTTCCTCTTATCTTCTTTTCCCTCCACTTTTTCCCATTTCATTGTTCGCTTCTTTCATCCTTTCCGTTTTCCTTCTTTACTCTCTTTGTCTCTATTCTCATTTCTTCTATACCCAGAAAGTCTTATCATCAGATCTTCTAATAAATGATACCAAACAAATGCAATTCTCCACAAGAATTACAAACGAAGCCAAATATACATACACATAACGACACGTAACATTAACACCTGAACCATCGGTCAATACTAACCAAATTATCATTGCAGTGGTGGTGGTCTTCGCTAACGACGAGGTCACAGCGAAGTTAATGAAAACGGTGCAGCTCCACGGCCGCTACTCGCACATCGTCTGGGTGGGGTCTGACGGCTGGAGTTCATCGTCGCCAAAGGTACTGTGAAAGAGGACGAATGAGAAACGTTAATAAAGAAGGATGTAGAAGGAAAATTGAATGGATAGCTAGAGAGTATTCAAATGAGGTCGATATAGAATGAAAAGTTGAAAAGACGTTAAAAAAAAAAAATGAACAAAAAAGGTGGAAGGAAATATTGAAGAAGGGACGGTAAAAAAACATGAAAAAAAAACAAAAAATCTAAAATAAATACTAATATAAATTTCAGTAAAAAAGAAACACTAAAAGTTAACATAGAAGGAAAAGTTGAAAATACAGGAAAAGGAGGTTTATATGCATGGTACTGCAGGTTTTAAGTGTGATGGCGGGAAAGGAGAAGGGAAAAGGAAAACTCCGATTTGGAAATAAAAAGAAAGCGGAGAATTTATTTATAGAGGTGATGCAGTTCAGCCATGCCTCGCTTTTTTTTTTTTTTTTTTTTATCTCTCTCTTTTTACTTGATATATTTTAGGTGGCCGTTTTGTTTAGGAATATCACCTATATCATATTGTTAGAGTTTGAGCATTTATAAATTAGCCTTTTTGTTTTATGTATAACTCTTTATTATGGTTTAAACTATGAGAATTTATATATCTATATCTTACACTCTTATTTGGAAATGAGTTTGGAACCACTGGAATATAAAAAATCAGAATAAGAATTGACATAAAACAGAACCCACTACAAGATACACAGGCTATGAAAATCTCTAAAAAAATATATTATTGCATAAAGACGTATTTATAAAAAGTATATGAAATAACACTTAATCCATAATTGATACAAGCTTCATCTCCCGTTACCTAAAAAAATGTATTCAGTATTGACACACTAACCACGCCTTCCTCCTCTATAGCAAGCGGAGGCGGTGGTCGAAGGCGCCATCGCCGTCAGGCCTTTGGTCAACTCTCTGCCTGGCTTCGATGAGTACTTCCGCTCCCTCACTCCTGCAGGGAACCAACGCAACCCGTGGTTTGCTGAGTACTGCGCCCAGGGGAACTGCCCCCCGAAGTGAGTGTTTTTTCTTTTTCTTCTACTTCTTTTTCAACTTCGTCTTCTTCTATGATTTTTTTTTTTTTTTTTTTTTTTTTTTTTTTTAGACTTGTCCTAAATTACAAAAGTATTTCCTGTCTTCTTTATATATGCGGCCATTCCTTCTTTATCAACAGATACTCGTATTTCATCACAGGTCTCTGTCAATCTGTGTATGAATCCACATACCCCCTAATGTATCTCCATATCCATCTACCTTTCAAGCCCCCCCTCCCCCCCCCCCCCCCCCACAGCCTAATAAATCTAACCACAACCCCCTCCCCTTCACCCCCTTCCGCAGCGCCTCCTACGCACAGGCCCCGTGGTTGCACTTCGTCAGAGACGCCGTCTACGCCTTCGCCCACGCTCTGCACAACATGTGGGAGGCGCGGTGCGAGGGGAATCCGGGTCTCTGCGACGCCATGGCCCACAGTGGACACGTACACGGACACGAGCTCTTTGGACACCTACTCAATGTGTCTTTTGAAGGTGATTTTTTCTTCAATAGATTCTTTCTTTCTGTTGTTTACTCCCTGTTGAGATATTTGTAGTTCGTAATTTGTCTATAGTTTTCCTAATTTCCGTAGATATTTATTTCTTATAAGGACACTGAACTTTTCTGGACGGAGGAGAAAAGAATTAATTGTCATTTTTAGTGGATGATAGGGTTTGATATTAAGAAGGTATGCTGCCTATGTTTTCGGAAAACCGTTCAATACGAAAAAAGTTGGTCATTTTTAGTGGATGATAGGGTTTGATATTAAGAAGGTATGCTGCCTATGTTTTCGGAAAACCGATCAATACGAAAAAAGTTTTCATTCGGACAATAGTTCATTATCAACCCCATTTCTTTCTTTCTTTAATTTATTTCATTCTACAACGCTTGATGTACAATGTAAATATATAAAAGAGAAGACCACAAACTTAGCGATTTTTTTTTACAGACGTCAACGGTCGTAGCTTCCAGTTCGATAAAACGGGGGCGGCCTTCCCTCGATACAGTATCCTCAACTACCAGCGTGTGGATGACTATAACTACATGTGGGTCCCCGTCGGCACTTATTCACGTGAGTAGAGATTTCTAGAGTTAAATCTTGTGTTTTCGTTTGTGTGTGTTTTTCCATTTGATGTTTCATTTTTTTTTTTTTTGTATTTTTGGTCTATCCATCTGACCGCTCTTTCTACCCCCCCCCCCCTCTCTCTCTCTCTCTCTCTCTCTCTCTCTCTCTCTCTCTCTCTCTCTCTCTCTCTCTCTCTCTCTTTCTTTCTTTTTCTTTCACTTTTACTTTCGCTCTCTTTTTCGGTCTCTTTCGCTTTCTCCTCTCTCACGTTTTTTCTCCTCCCCCTCCTCCCCCCCCCCTCCTCCTCCTCCTCGTCCTCGTCCTCGTCCTCGTCCTCGTCCTCGTCCTCGTCCTCGTCCTCGTCCTCCTCCTCCTCCTCCTCCTCCTCCTCCTCCTCCACTTCCTCCTCCTTCTTCAGTTCCTTCTCTTCCTCCTCCTCCTCCTTCTCCTCCTGCCTCTCCTCATCCTCCCCCCCCCCCCCGCCATCTTCCTCCTATTTTCTTCCCCCTCTCAAAATACCAAAAAAAGTAACGCAAATCTTCTCTTCCCCCAAACAAACAGGGTCATCAGAGGGCAAAATTCTCGACCTCGAAGAATCCTCCTTGAAATTCCGCCAGTACGACCACCTCCCTGTGTCTTCCTGCGGGACGCCTTGTCAGCCGGGAGAGGCCAAGATACTGGTGCGTCTGGGAAGGGTTTTGGGTGTGTTGGGAAAGGCGAGAATGGTGGAGAGATTGATGCTGATTGATGGTGATGGTGGTGATGGTGGTGACGAAGGGGAGGAGGAGGAGGAGGAGGAGGAGAAGGAGGAGGAGGAGGAGGAGGAGGAGGAGGAGGAGGAGGAGGAGGAGGAGGAGGAGGAGGAGGAGGAGGAGGAGGAGGAGGAGAAGGGAGGAGGAGGAGGAGGAGGAGGAGGAGGAGAAGGAGAAGGAGAAGGAGAAGGAGAAGGAGAAGGAGAAGGAGAAGGAGAAGGAGAAGGAAAAGGAGAAAGAGAAGGAGGAGAAGGAAAAGGAGGAGGAGGATAGTGGTGGTGATGATGAGGAGAGGGAGGAAGATCATGATGATTATAACAATAGTGAGAACTAGGATGATAATGAAGATGGTGATGAAGATGATGATGATGAGGAGGAGGATGGTGGTGGTGAGGATGATGATAACTTTCATAATTGGTGATAACAATGAAAAGAATGATAGCTCGCGATGTTTGTTAATAATGATATGTTGATGAGGATGATTGTGATATGAGCTTTATGATGATTTTCGTTATTATAAGAGTACACATGTTAGTAGCATATCCCCACTAACGACATAACTAGAAATCCTCATTAACACACAACATTAATACACAAATAACTATACAAACATTTGAACACCTCACAAGATATCCATAAAGCCTAACAAGCTATTTCCACCCTTACGCAGTTACAAGATAAATGCTGCTGGCGGTGTGAACCCTGCCAAGACTACCAGTACTTAGACAACAGCACGCAGCTCTGCAAAGACTGCGACGAATGCGACGCCCCTGACGAGAGCAAAGGCGCGTGCAAGAAGAAGGAGGAAAGGTTCATTGACTACAAGAACCGGTGGGCGATCACGTCCCTGGCCTTCGCTAGTTTGGGTAAGGAGCACGGGATATGTGTGTGTGTGTGTGTGTGTGTGTGTGTGTGTGTGTGTGTGTGTGTGTGTGTGTGTGTGTGTGTGTGTGTGTGTGTGTGTGTGTGTGTGTGTGTGTGTGGATAGCTTGTTGCGTGAAAGGTTAGACGAGTGTGTGGATGTGGGTATATCTTTACATAAGAACCCCAAACACCATTGAAATTGCCCCAGAATCCTAAGAATCATAGTTCTAAACCCGAATAACAACATAAATCAACACCCCATTAACCCCTCTCTCCCTCCCAGGCATCTTCAGCACGGTCCTGGTAGCGGTCATCTTCTGGGTTTACCTGGACACACCTGTGATCAAAGCATCCTCGAGGGAACTCTCATACATCCTCCTGGCGGGGATCTTCCTCTCCTTCGCCATGACCTTCGTGATCGTCGCCCCGCCCACCTTCTTCACCTGCGGCATCACGAGGTTCTTCCTGGGCTTCTGCTACACCGTCTGCTACGCCGCCATCCTCACCAAGACCAACAGGATATCGAGGATTTTCAACAAGAACCCGAGCAAGCCACATAAGGTGGGTTCTTCAGGGAGGGTGAATAAGGGTTTCTTGCAAGTCGGGGTTAAAGAGGCTTTTGGATTCCTGATAGGATCGTTTGCCCAGGATGAAATACACTCCGAACGAGGTTTTAGAATTATGTATGGGAGCTATATGTGACGCGAAATATATGTATGAATAGTAAGTACAACCTAGGTCTGATAAATATAGTGACTGCACAATTTGAAGTAAGGGCAAAGGGACCTTGCATAATCCCCTTTAACCTACGTATTGTTACATAAACATAGTGACTACGTAATTCCATGTAATTCTAACAACGACAAAGGCCCCTAACTCAATCCCTCACAACACAACAGGCCAAGTACACCTCCCCGCGCTCCCAAATGGTAATCGTCACCCTCCTCGTAAGCGTGGAAGTGATCATCAACATCTCTTGGCTCGTGTACTATTCGCCCTCGACGAAGCACCTCTGCTCGAGAGACACTGGCTATCGCATCCGCATCTGCAACGGCCTTGATGACTATTCGTACATCGTGGGTCTTATCTATCCGCTGGTGTTGGTCTGTTTCTGCACCGTGTACGCCATCAAGACCAGGAAGGTGAGTTGGGAGGTGGATTGATTAGCTGCTGGTTGATTGTGTATTGATATGTGGTTGGGCTGGATATGTGTATGTGTGAGAGAGAGAGAGAGAGAGAGAGAGAGAGAGAGAGAGAGAGAGAGAGAGAGAGAGAGAGAGAGAGAGAGAGAGAGAGAGAGAGAGAGAGAGAGAGAGAGAGAAAGAGAGAAGAGAGAAAGAGAGAAAGAGAGAAAGAGAGAAAGAGAAAGAGAGAGAGAGGGAAAAACATGAAAGAGAGAAAATGCATAAACAAACCAAGCTGAGACTGACTTGCCTCCATCTGAACCTCCACGAATGTTCTCCCTCAGTGTCCCGGAGGCTTCAACGAGGCCCGGTTCATCGCCTTCACGAACTACACGACCTGCCTCATCTGGCTCGTCTTCGTGCCTCTCTACCTGTCCTCGGGGGCCTCTGATGACGTCAGGATCGTCACTCTGGCCATGTCTCTGTCGCTCGGGTGTGTATCGTGTTCCAGGTCACCTTGGATTACTGTTTTCTCAATATAGGATCGATGTCATGATAAAAGCTTAGCGCGAGGATAAAATAAATGGAACTGTTGTTGTTTTGAAGAAAGAAAGGTAAAATAGAAAAGTTCACTACGTGTACCTTTATATTATAAAGAGGGGGGGGAGAAAATAAACTTACATTATTATTATTCTTTTAAACAAATAATTGACAAACTTTCTCATTTAAATTTTTTTTTTTTATAATACCTCGAAATCTTTACCTTTCCTCAGAGGATTCGTACAGCTCGGGTGCCTGTTCTTCCCGAAAGTTCACATCGTGTTATTTAAGCCCGAGAAGAACACGAAGGACGCCGTGATGAGCATCCAGAGGACCTCCTCCTACAGGGCGGGATCCATCCGCCAGCAGCCTCCGGATAACTTGCAGCATCACTCGGCTCCCGCGATCATCTTCCTGAACAGTGAGGGTTCTTTCATTCTCTCTTCCTCCTCATCCATCTATCTATCCAACCATCCATCTATCTGTTTATCCATTTATCCATCCACCCATTCAACTATCCATCCATCCATCTATCCATCATCCACCAACCCATTCATAAATCTTGGCAAGCTCATGTCCGTCGCTCAATCTGTTTATCAATTTATCTATCAGCTTGTCCATGCGTCATTGAAGTCTGCATGTCAATTTATAATCTATAAATATGATTATATTTCTACCCTCTGTCACATATTTTCACTTCATTTCATTTGAGAAATAATTATGCAGACCTTAAATTTTTCATATAATACCAGTTAATACACGTAATGTGCACCCATCAGTAAAGTTAAAATATTGGTTTAAAAAGTTCAAAATACAATTAATATTTAATCCTTTTTTCCTTTAAGTCAAAACTTGAAAATCATAGATGAAATATAGTATTGGAATAGAAATACAAGTCAACCATACAAGTCATACAAGTTAAAATTTATGGTATTGACAAGAATGATTGTGATGTGAGCGTACGAAGCTAAAGAAAATTACACTTGTTATTCTTTTATCTAAAATCAAATTTACTATGTACCATTAAAATAAAATTAAACCTCATTTTCCTTTATCTAAAGTTAAATGTACTATGTATTGTTAAAAGGAAATTTAACCTTATTTTGTTATAATTAGCAGTTAAAACCTACCGTATTATTGAAAGAAAATGAAAATATTTCCTTTTCTCCCGTCAACAGGCAAGCCACC
>NC_061848.1:25388422-25423422 GCF_019202785.1 Penaeus chinensis
CAAGCACTGCGGCGAGCCGAACGCCACACTAGTCTACTACCTAGAAAATTGTGACCATACACAATTCCTGAGACAGGGACCGCCCACAACAGCCGCCGTGCTGGTAAAGAGGCTATGCGAAATGCTTACACCATGGCGGCAGGAGCGCCTGCTGGCAATCCTGCCGCCACGGTAAGCACCGAGTGTCAGACAACTGAATGAGACACAGGCCGGGCCATATTTAGAAGGCCCGGGCGAAGCTAGAACTCCGCAAACCATAAAGAAGAAGAAGGCGGGGGGGGGGGGGGGGTCTGGGAGAGGGAGGAGGTAGAAGTGGTATGAGGAAGAGATACTGACATAGAGGGGAAGGGGTGGGGTGAGGGGCAGAGTTGGTGTAGGGATCTATTTATTTATTGGAAATTTTCTGCGCGTCAATATCTATGGTAATTGGCGGCGTATACAAAATATTGCGATAGGGTGGGGCTTGGGGGCGAAGGCCTCGGGTAATTTTTTTTTCCTAAGGCGATGTTTTGGGATCCCCAGAATTGTTAATGATTAAGGCAAATAAATATGCTAGACATCAGAGGTCAATATAACATTATGATAAAGTATTGTGCCGAAAATGGTAAAAGGAGTTAACGATTAGAATAAGTGGACAGAAGAAGGGGATGAAGAGAAGGAAAAGGAAATGAGAAGAAAACGCCGTCCAAAATTTATTTGTTTATCTATTGAAAGTTTTCTGCCGCGTCAGCATCTAATGCCATTAGTGATGTATACAAAATATAGCGATAGGGTGGGGCGCAAACTATGAAAATAGTGTGGAGCGTGGGGGGCTAAGCTCCCAGGTAAGAAAATATTTTGGTTCAGTAAGGTGATGTTTGTGGATTTCCAGAATGGTCAAAAACAATCAAAGGTCACACAGCACTAAGGTAAAGCACTGTGGCAAAGAGTTAACGATTTGGATAAGGGGATGACGAAGAGAAGGAAGAGGAAGGAGAGAGAAGAAAAGACCCTGCAAAATTAGATAAAGCGAGAGCTGAGGACCAAGGCAGGGGTGATCCCTAAATTGGGCCTCAGACACCGTCTCCTTAGCCTCCCCACGGCAACATCAAGGGATTGTAGGGGGCAAAATTAGTTGAGGCGAGCGCTGAGGTCCCAGGCAGGGCCTTAGATTCCGCCTCTTAAGCACCTGGCTGTGTTTGGCAGGGAAGCCTAGACGCCAACTTTGCCATTGATATGCTCGGATAAGGAGGGACTCTCCGCCAATACAAACATTAAGGGGAAGGTCATGTCTATGGAAAGTAATTTTAGCAATATTGGTGGAGGACTTACGGCGGCCTCCAGGGGGGATGGTGTAGCATTGTACTGACACTGCATCATAGTCCAAGAGGCAGGCACGAAGGTCTTCTCAATAATCTGACCAATCCTTGTCGGAGACAGGGAGATGGAGACAGTTCCGGGACAAGTATTAAGGGAAGGATGAGTGCTTTAACTTAGGATTCGGGAACAATTGGGGCGGCTGTGGAAGGAAACCATGCCTAGTTGTTTTAGGAGCATTGCTGGAAGAGGAGAGTTGTCAGGCTGTTGGCTGTTGGGAGGATCATGAAAAATCGATCCCATTTGGCTGGGCTAATCAGAGTATTCAAAATATTTGTAGAGGTGGGGGTAGTAGAGGCACAGGGAAGTGTGGAAGGACAGGGGCGTGTGGAAGAGGGAGTAGTGTTGAGATAGTAGTACAGCGGAGAGGTGGACAATAAGGCTGCAGAGTAGTAATACGGGAGGAGGGGGCAGTAGATGAATGGTTAATGGTTAAAATCAAAATAAATGGGCAAGACATCTAAGGTCATGCAGCATTATAGGGAGGCATAGTAAAGGGCAGTGAAGGGGATCGAGTTAGTGGTTAGTTGCTATACATCAACAGTTTAGAAGTAGATGAAGAAAGCTGTGGGGTGGAGGTGAAGTAGAGGATGGTAGGAGAGGAGGAATGCTTTCTAGAGGTTGAGTACTGACCTATGGTACTCATTGAGGAAGGGGTAGCAGTAGCAGTGTTCATAGCCATGGTCAAAGGAGAGCCTGAGGTCGGGGAATCGGAATTTATATCTGTGGAGCTAGTTGATAAAGGGGCAAGCCTCAGTGCCCCTAATAAGGGTGCAAAATCTTCATTGCTGGGGAAAGAAACAGTCCACCCCTCAGGGTCATCTTGAGGGGTAAGGGCTATACAACTACACAGGAATGCTATGCCCATGGTTTCCCCTAGCCGTTCATGACTAGCATGAAGTCAGCCTTTCATCCTTTCAACAAGGCTCTCACACCAAAGGAAGCAGACAGTAGAAAGGACTGGAGAAGAGAAAAACAGAGGGGAAGAAGACAAGACTGTACAAAGTTAGTCGAGTCGAGGGCTGAGGCCCAAAACCCAAGGCAGGAGTGATCCCTAGCATTAGGGTTCCAAGTCTCCATCTCCTAAGACCCCCAACAATGGACATGGATTGGGGGGTTAGAAACAAAAATACTAAAACTTAGATTTTAACCCAATGAGCATGGGTGGCAAGACTACAATGTCATGCCTACTGTAATGAAAGTTTTATCTATTGTCTCTAAACGTAGATGGCTCTACAAGGGTTTTAGTCACCAAGGAGTCAGCTATTAGTCTTACCTATCTCATCTGTTTACCCTTTCCCTTCATTTTTTTTAAAGCTTCATTTCTTTTATTTCATTGTCTTTGATGTTATTAATATTCTAATAACAATTTGATAATCATGATATGAACAAGAATGTTAACAATGTCAATATTAGTAGTATTGGAAAGAAAACGCATTTCCCCGCCAATTCAAGGAATGGGGAAATCAGGATCTGTCACTAGGGTCAACTGATAGACTCCTTGCTGCTGAGCACACGTGGAGCCATCTGTATGTAACAAAACTCACTAAAATTGAAAGGGGACAGTAAATAAACCCACTAACATTGGGTTAACAATAGTATTAATTAAAACAAGTTAATATCAATCATAATCAAGTCTTTTTGAATATGAAGGTAAAAGAAAGTACCTTAAAATAGAAAACATTTATTTCAATAATTTATCCCAAAATCTTAACAAAATACATTCAACTCACCAGTGAATACGTAAATATTAAAAACTAAAAGCAACAATGTACTTTCCATCTCACAAAATTATAAAATAAGATCACTTTTTCAATGGCTTTATACTAACCCTTTTACTAGTTCAGTTGTGAAAATAAAATCCAATGTTACTTTAAAAATTTAGCCAACTCCGTTTTGCCAGGAGCTTTAAAATAAACAAGTACGGCGCTACAACTAGTGTCTGTAAATTAACTCTACAAATCTGAATAGTAATATATTCATACATAATCTCACTTGTACAACTGCAAATAACTGAACATAACCCAAACAAGTGAAGAAAATAAAATTGTACATCAAACAAAGCTAACATCTGGTTCGTTACAATCTGTGTGCCAATGAGCAAAAACATAAATAAACTTACAAAGAGGAAACCAAGATGATAGCACAGGCAAACCATAACCAAGGTATTAAAAAAGTCCTCAGATAGCATTAAGTGTGAAATAAAAATTATCTAAAAAATGAAAAATTAAAACATAATAAAAATAACAAAATAAAATGAAATAAACTGGAAATGGAGAGGTTGAAGTAAAGAAAAAAATGAGAAGCTTAAAAACCTAAAACCTATAAAAGAAATGCCAACTGCCAATGGCAAGAACACATTCCAAAAAAATAAGGAAGATCTTTTTTGTTTTTGCTTTTTTTTTTTCGGAAAGATTTAAGAAGGTCAGGACAGGGAATGTTAGTATTAACGAATAGAGTCATGGCTAGCGTACAAATTTCCTTACTTGTAACTTTCACACAGTCTTGCTAGACTAATGATATTCTTTAATGTAAACTATCCTAGCACTGGATGGGAGGGGGAGGGTGGTGAAGCACTTATAAAACATTTGCAGCATGACATTCTGCTCAATTACACACTTGCATCTGCAGCTCCTCTTCCATCAAAAGAGCAACGGCACAGCTCAATACTTTTTAATCATTCTCTTTTTTTAGGACAACAGCAAAATAAAAAAAAATAAATAAAAACTTCTCATACACTTCCACACCTCTAAGAGAGTTCAGTAAAATATCATAAATACTTTCAAGGTGGACACAATATTAGGTGCTTAAGTATTTCACCAACAGGTTTATGTTAATGCTTCAAACTAAATGTAGCAAGACGGGGTGGGAAGAAAATCCCACCGTCACTACCTCTTCAATATCCCAAAATGCTATAAAACACAGGTTTTATGCTATTTACATCATTGTGACAATATTTACACACAACTTCATTCCCGCCTATAAAACTTTCTTCTCGGCACTCTACCTCCAATGAGGAGAATGGTATCATCTTACATCTCTCTTTATCAAATGATTAAGAGAAGTAAATAAAATAAAAACGTGTTACAATCACCCTCTTGATTTCTTGTGCTACAAGGTTTCTTTACTGCACATCCTTTTTGGATTTTTGAGACCATAAAAAAAATATATTTAGCATACAAATACTGCTGGGAAGACATCTTATATAAAAAATAAAAAATAAAAAGTAAGGATAATCAGAATAACTGTCTGGAGGGGACCATCTGTTAAACTAGACAATTTTTTTTTTTTTAAATCTTAGCACTTCAAAACAACTTTATAAACATTGTTTCCTCTACATATATATATATATATATTTTCCTGTTTTTTTGAGAGGAGGGGGGAAGGGGGGAAGAGGGGAAGGCTATTCACTTTAAAATAAATCATTCATAAAAACAATCAAATGCATGAATCAGAAACTCCTTTAGCCCGTTTCCGAAGGGACACGTGTATTGGCGTCATAAAAACCACGTGGTCTGTGGTGTACTCTAGTGCAGCAACACACCAGAGCGCGTGGAGCAGGATGTTCCGCTTGATGTAGCGGATTCCTGTGCCCAGTGTCTGGCCGTTGCCAGAAATCACCAGAGTTTACTACGCTCAGGGATTTCGGTAACCAGGCAGTGATGGGTTAAAGCAATTCTGAAAAAATTATTACCATATTTTCTTAAAACCACCTATGAAATTGTAGATAGTTTAGTCCTTCCCAGATCTATTGCAACAGTTCCCTTGATAATGTAATGTAACTTTATGAGTGATGAAGGTTGAAACACAACCTACGCAAATAATAAGCCCCAAAAAAATTTGAAATAAAAATAGAATACCACCATTTTTGTGGTTTTCCTAAATGCCCAAAATGGCAAGGAACCCAAATTACCCATTTTGCATCCCAATAATAGAAGGTCCCCAAGTATCAGATCAAAATATCACTTGTAATTTCCAAATGTCTTGATGTACAAACAATAACAATACCTACATCAGTGACATACATAGTCTTTCAAAATAAAATCTGTTACAACTTTGCTGCATAAAAAGTAGTGATCTACCAAGAAAAATGGAAAGAAAGAAAGAAAAAGACTTCACTCCTGAGAATGTGGAGTTGCCAGTTCTTGCAGCTGTGCGGCAGCCTAATAAAATTTCTTTGCTTGAGCATCTTTGTTATCTCTGAAACAAGGAAAAAAAGTCTATTAACAGTAGTCAGTAAATATATAATTAGTCATATTAAACTATTTACAAATATATAGATGTAAAACATGCATGTACATACTGTAATCATGCACACACACATTAACACAGGAACATCACAATGGAAATAAAAATTACAAGTAAACTAGCTATATTTACTGAAGCAAATTCACTAATGCACTCACAAAGAGAGCTCCTGGTACCACAACAAACCACATGCCAAAATTAAAACCACAGGAAACATAAATTTGAGGCTTTAAGCCTAGTTTTGAGGGGATGTTTCTCTTCCGTGAACAAAACCAGAGGCAAACAAGTGAATAACAATTTGGCACAACTTCGAGCAGGCTAGACCACACATGACATGATGGGATATCATCCTGACATGAGGGACAGGTCTAGCCAAAATGTAATCTTCATCATTGAGTGAGTTAATTTACTGCTAACACAAAAGTAGCAACCTGAAGAATACTACCAGACTTAATACTTTATTTCAAATCTATAGAAATTAAAATCAAATGTAAACAGTCACTTTTTCAACACAACTTAATAAACACTATCTATAAAATGCTACCTTTGTAGTATCTACACAAGCTCAAAGAGTAATTATCTTATCCTTCAACAGTACTACATTAGTAATTCTTGCCCAAACTACACACACAGATCACAAAAGTTTGGTCACTGCAAACTTACTTGAACATCAAAGATCAACAATAATATACTGGTTGGGCAATGGAATTCTATTAGGAACAAAATAGAAACTCACTGCATCTTGTCTACTAGGAACAAGAAAGCAGAAACAGTTCTTGATCCAATTATTTTCTAGTATAACAACTATCTCAACAATCAACTCCTTTTTTCTTTTTTTTTTTTTTTGAAAAACTGATTTACAATTTATTTAAAGAGCAATATGGCTGAACAAAAACAAAATTACAAGAAAAAAAAATACAAGCTAAAAATCTGCAGGGGTTATGGGTGCACAGACAAGTTACTTCAAAGTCAAAAGGGCTTTCTGGAAGATTATCGTCATGATTTCCCTGGATTAGGGTTGTCTAACTTACTAGCACCGCAATCGCTAGTGGAAGTGCTCGTGGCGGGATGAGAACCACCGCACTAAGCAGCCCTCAGAGTCCCCACTGCTCCCTCTAAATGGTATCGAGAACATTCAGATATACATTTGCTTTCTCTAACCCTTATCTTTATCATATGGTTAAAAGATATGAGAATGAATACTTTCAAAATACAAAAGATATATTTATCTGGTTTTGATTGTATCTCCGACAGAAATACACAAAAATAAAAATGAAACCAGTTGAATGCATCTCTTGTATTGTAAAGATATTCATTCTCATAACTTTTCAACAACTGTCGCAATGAGTTCGGTTCATCCTTATCTTTACTTCAATTTACAGTGAGAGAACAGAATACAAAAGTAACTAACTGTAGTTAACTCAAACTTCAACGAGAAAAATAATACATACAGAGTGTAAACAGTATAGACAAGAAAAAACATGGAATATCAGACAAAAAAAATATATATGCAACTACAAAAGAAAAGTAAGGATACCAAAGAAAAATGGTCTTACCTGTATATAATATATCCTATAAGCAGTAACACCTGGATAACCATGAATGTGATAAACATGCCAGTTGAGACACAGCTGACTGTAGGGCACCCGCCTGCAGGCCCAGAAGTCAATCGCTGGGTGGCTGTACCGAGATCACGCTATGGAAAAACCATACTGTGTTAAAAGTTATACTATGTTAACTGGTACATACAATAATATAAAATATTCATCACTCATCATGAAGTATAACTATTCAAAACTTTGACTATATTGATTATTACCACAAAAGAGAACTATGAAGAATCATTGCCACTTGTAAGTTATTGAAAATAATGCCAAAAACAATTGTTAATACTCAAGTAAATTTCAACCACCAGGTAAGACTTACTTTTACAATATTCAGACCTTCCTTCATCTCATTGAGAGTAACATGCAGATCATAACCAACTGGCTGGACAGAGCCCTGAGGCTTCTGACTGTTAGTTAATAACTGGTTGCTCTTTTGGTGAATATCATTCACGAAGTTCCTGCAAAAAAGTACATCCCATATATAATGATCTGATAACATAACAATCAGTGCATAGGGAACAACCCGACAGAAAGGATAGACAGTATTTGAAATGCGTGCCGCACAGAGAATTCTGGCACTGCTAGTGTAGGATTCACAAATTTCAAATAAAAAATTATGTAAAACTCTATGTAAGTAAATATGAGAGGATTTATCTTTCAAGTTTACGTATACAGAAATAGTAATACAAGTTGAAAAAAGAAAAGAAATTGAATAGTCCAAAATAAGAATGGCAGTAACATCACCTAAATCCCCTACATGTCAAAGCCAAATAAATAAAACAAAGTACTCACTTGATATCTCTTGCTGTTGCCACAATGTCCCTCTGGTTATTCAGGATTGAGTCTACTTCATGACGCCTGATAGTGTCCCCAGGTAGTGCCCCTACCTGTGCTGGAGGTACCTGTCCTGCAGGAGCAACCTGGCCTCCTGGAAAAGCAAATCCTATTATTATACTCACTAAATTTCATCATATTCTCATGAAATATGCTACAGAGTAACCTTCATATTACACCTGACAGAAAACTGGCATCAAAAGGAAATTTTTTTTTTTTTTTTAATTGACAATTACATGTATCCTTACCCATGCCAGTGTGGACTGCAGACACAAGACCAAGAGTACGTTCCTGGCGACCAATTATCTCATCCAATTTGGCATGAAGATTGCGAATCAGATCATGGATCTAAACAAAAAAAGGAAAAACATTAATTTCCAAGAGTAAATAAATATTTTTTCCTTATATCTGAGAATAATATCTATATATACCTATAAATAATATTTGAAAACCTTACATTCCAATAGACTTCTTTTCCTCTAACTATAATCAAGAGGACAGAGAAAAAGAAGTAATGTTAGCATGACCGATACTCTTGTCACACTATATTCAACAGTACTGAACGTGAAGTACCTGTCCTTGTCCCTGGAAGATCTGGCGCAACTCTCTCTGCTCTCCAGTCTCGTACTCTTCTTCTGCGTCCTTGCGTACCGAATCAGGATTTTGTGCTACATACCTAAGGATAGCATGCGAGTTATGTCTCTGGTATTTTGCCGTATGACCAAAACAATTACCAGAACAATATATATAATTGTTAAGACAATTTTATCACACACTCTTATAATTCAATAATTTTAATCATATATATAAAATATATAAAAGAACAGTATTTCAGTTTTGCAGAAAACTCATCTTTATCTAATATACACACAAAAAAAGTTTATAATCACATTATATTGCGTCTACACATGCATGGTTGGGCACAATAATTACTATTTATCAGTTACGTAACACAAGCTTGGGAAATTATGATTAGACAGTCCTTCTACACTCAAGTACTTCTCCAGATAAAACTAGATCTCACAACTATTTCCACTCACTTTCATTTAGTGAAGATACGGATATAACTAAGAAAAATACAAAAAAAGAAAATAAATAAAATAATAAAATAATAATAATAATAAAAATAACAATATTTATCTCAAAAATGAGGAATATATGGAAAAAAGTAAATAATAAGTTTTGAAAGGAAAGTCAAAACTGATAAGCAAAACATGTGAACTTTCCCATATGTAGAAATTCCCACAAAATCTTTCATAACCATGAAACATTTGCTTATCTTTGGTTTTAGTCCAAAGAGCTTAAACTAAACCTATATAATGCTGATATGAAGACAGAATGGGAAAATATAGCAGCAGTGGGATGAAAACAAGAGGAACAAGAAGAGGAGGAAGGAGGGATGAAAACAAGAGGAACAGGAAGAGGAGGAAGGAGGGATGAAAACAAGAGGAACAAGAAGAGGAGGAAGGAGGAATGAAAACAAGAGGAACAAGAAGAGGAGGAAGGAGGGATGAAAACAAGAGGAACAGGAAGAGGAGGAAGGAGGGATGAAAACAAGAGGAACAGGAAGAGGAGGAAGGAGGAATGAAAACAAGAGGAACAGGAAGAGGAGGAAGGAGGAATGAAAACAAGAGGAACAGGAAGAGGAGGAAGGAGGGATGAAAACAAGAGGAACAGGAAGAGGAGGAAGGAGGGATGAAAACAAGAGGAACAAGAAGAGGAGGAAGGAGGAATGAAAACAAGAGGAACAAGAAGAGGAGGAAGGAGGGATGAAAACAAGAGGAACAGGAAGAGGAGGAAGGAGGGATGAAAACAAGAGGAACAGGAAGAGGAGGAAGGAGGAATGAAAACAAGAGGAACAGGAAGAGGAGGAAGGAGGGATGAAAACAAGAGGAACAGGAAGAGGAGGAAGGAGGGATGAAAACAAGAGGAACAAGAAGAGGAGGAAGGAGGGATGAAAACAAGAGGAACAGGAAGAGGAGGAAGGAGGGATGAAAACAAGAGGAACAGGAAGAGGAGGAAGGAGGGATGAAAACAAGAGGAACAGGAAGAGGAGGAAGGAGGGATGAAAACAAGAGGAACAGGAAGAGGAGGAAGGAGGGATGAAAACAAGAGGAACAGGAAGAGGAGGAAGGAGGGATGAAAACAAGAGGAACAGGAAGAGGAGGAAGGAGGGATGAAAACAAGAGGAACAGGAAGAGGAGGAAGGAGGGATGAAAACAAGAGGAACAGGAAGAGGAGGAAGGAGGGATGAAAACAAGAGGAACAGGAAGAGGAGGAAGGAGGATGAAAACAAGAGGAACAGGAAGAGGAGGAAGGAGGGATGAAAACAAGAGGAACAGGAAGAGGAGGAAGGAGGGATGAAAACAAGAGGAACAGGAAGAGGAGGAAGGAGGGATGAAAACAAGAGGAACAGGAAGAGGAGGAAGGAGGATGAAAACAAGAGGAACAGGAAGAGGAGGAAGGAGGGATGAAAACAAGAGGAACAGGAAGAGGAGGAAGGAGGATGAAAACAAGAGGAACAGGAAGAGGAGGAAGGAGGGATGAAAACAAGAGGAACAGGAAGAGGAGGAAGGAGGGATGAAAACAAGAGGAACAGAAGAGGAGGAAGGAGGGATGAAAACAAGAGGAACAGGAAGAGGAGGAAGGAGGGATGAAAACAAGAGGAACAGGAAGAGGAGGAAGGAGGGATGAAAACAAGAGGAACAGAAGAGGAGGAAGGAGGGATGAAAACAAGAGGAACAGGAAGAGGAGGAAGGAGGGATGAAAACAAGAGGAACAGGAAGAGGAGGAAGGAGGGATGAAAACAAGAGGAACAGGAAGAGGAGGAAGGAGGGATGAAAACAAGAGGAACAGGAAGAGGAGGAAGGAGGGATGAAAACAAGAGGAACAGGAAGAGGAGGAAGGAGGATGAAAACAAGAGGAACAGAAGAGGAGGAAGGAGGGATGAAAACAAGAGGAACAGGAAGAGGAGGAAGGAGGGATGAAAACAAGAGGAACAAGAAGAGGAGGAAGGAGGGATGAAAACAAGAGGAACAGGAAGAGGAGGAAGGAGGGATGAAAACAAGAGGAACAGGAAGAGGAGGAAGGAGGGATGAAAACAAGAGGAACAAGAAGAGGAGGAAGGAGGGATGAAAACAAGAGGAACAGGAAGAGGAGGAAGGAGGGATGAAAACAAGAGGAACAAGAAGAGGAGGAGGAATGAAAACAAGAGGAACAGGACGAGAGGGATGAAAACAAGAGGAAGAGGAGGGAAACAAGAGGAACAGGAGGGGAAAAAGGAGAAGAGGAAGAGGAATGAAAAGGAGCGGGAGACGTAGAGGAGGAAGAGCAGGAGCACAAACCCTAGAGCCACTCACTCATCGCGCGCCTTCTTGGTCTTCTCCTGGTACTCCTGGAACTCCCGCCGGAACCTCTCCTCCTCCTCAGCATTGGCCTGCATGACTGCCATCTCCTCGGGCGACCTCAGGGAAGTCACCAGGAACTTCAGGACCTGGGGAGGAGTCCTTCAATCTCAGAGGCGGGTGGAGGGCGGAGTTCTCGAATATTACAAAGGTTGAGATATGCAACGTCTAGTGATGAGCGTCTACTGTGCTATCAGTTACAGGGGGAAGGGATTCAGGTCTATCCAAGATACTTCCAATTCTTGTTTTTCTTGCTTATTTGATGATAATTTCTTTCCCTTGATTTCTAATAACTTTTGAATAGATAACCTTCAAATACACAATTAATAAGAACAGTCATAACAGGAAAGATCATGCTAAGCAGTGTTCATATTCAAGAAACATGATCACAGTGAAAATGAAGCTGATAACGACAGATGGCAACAATTGCCCCTGATGAAGTGACGTGCAAAGTCTTACATCGTGATCGTCGGCCAATCCACCAGTGGCAGCTGTGATTCCAAAGTATCCGCTTGGAGGAATATAGACGTTCTCAGCTCGCATGCAGATCTCGTAGTCCTTTTCGTTATTCGTCATTCCATTGTGGATCAACAACTGCGAAAAGATGAACAAAATTATTAATGATTAATTGTCCTCTAGCTTCTACTTAAAATCCTGGATCCAAGATCAAAAACACATTTCAGCACCAAAATTGAAAAATTATAAATATAAAATGAGATGAAAACAATGCAACATTCAAGTTAGACTTTTAATTCATAAAGTTCTAACTGTGCATTACAAGCTTGTTTCTTCATCCTTTAAAAAATATGGTGTATTTTATACAACTAATATCACCTAGGCCTAATCACCCTAGTAAGGTATTTCCCCTAAATAATAGTAGTAGTAGTAGGTATATATCTAAATGAATTTAAAAATTACCTATATAATCAACAAATACTCAAATCCATAATAAAATAAATCGATAAGAAAAGAAAGCAAATCTAAAAACAGATTTACATCTCTTCCAGTATAAAAAGTCCCATCAATCAATTCCTCTATGGAATCTTATGTATGGATCTTGTTAGTGAAATGTACATGATATAAAAATGGTAAAACTGTAGAACAAGTTGTACTGGGATATACATCATAACAATGAGATGTACATGATATATAAATATTAAAAATAAAAAATAGAAGCTGTACTGGCATATACATCATAACATTATGCACAACAACATTCCAGGTGAAACAAAAATACAAAAAACAAAAGCAAGGGGACACAAAAGGATGGGATTGTTAATGTCATATAGTGTATGTCACATGCAATAAACATAATCAGCAATTCTTAAACAATTGGATAAAACAAATTAGCATGTAACATTTTTTTTGCACTTCAGTAATCATTAATGAAACTGCAATCTCTTCTAACAAAACTGAAATTACTTTAATAATACTCTACTATTATGCATTTATAACATACCGTAACTTACAAAGTTGCAGGCTAAATAAATTATCTTTTTCTTTTCTTAGCCAAAAAACAGGACTCCCAAGAAAAAGCTTACTTTGTGCATCTGGTAACAGGTACAAACAAAAAGGAGAAGCAACACTTTTTTGGCAACACTTTTTATGTTCACTGACACTTGTTCAATTTCTCCCCCCCCCTCCCCCAAGTTGCATTACTCATTCTCTACCTATACCTCATGGGGTCGTATGCAACAGGCGACACTTACCACAGCCTAATACTTCCACTGCAGGATATTAGAAGGATTAACACCAACACTCGCAAAATCATTAGAGGGGTTTCACACCACCACACTCTGAACTACTGGTCCTAAGGAAGGTTGCTCTATCATTCTTAATTAGCTGGTCAATTGGGAATCGCATAGTGCCACTCTCTGGGTCACGCCATCATGCCTCCCTACCGGGCTCATGCTCCCCAGCCTCTTCTTACTCTTCTTTGTTCTATTTCTCCTGGTCTTCTTCCTCCTCGTCCTCCTGGTTTTCTTCTTGTTGGGCTTAGGTGTCGAGGTCACTGACAATTCTTCTGTTGGTGTGCCCTCACTGGTGCCCAGCCACCCCCAGCCAGCCTCCATCTCGCCTTCTGCATTCTCATGTACAGGTTCCTCAAAAGTGTGGCTGCTCTCTGGGGCATCTTGCGTGTATTCCGTCTCGACAATTACTTCACTCTCTGGGCTCACAGTTGAGGTTGTTTCCTCATTACCCCACCAACTAGTGGTAGTCGACTGAGAGTCTTCTTCAGGCAAATTTGTAGTGGTTGATGAGTCAGGAGAGGCAGTTGTTGTGTACTCATCATACTCATACAAAGGGGCACCAGTTGTTGTTGGAGGCTCGGTGGTGGTTGAACTTCCATATGGTTCCACAGGTTGTAATGGCTCATCATACCTAGTCCCATTTTCATCCCCTACATCACCCTCTTCTTCCATTTTTGAATAATCATACTCTATCAGCTGGGTTTTTACCTGTCCGTGTGAAGTTATTAATGTTCCAAAACCCTCTAGAATCAATCTGGTCCCATGAAAAAATGTCCTCAATTAAAAATACCTATGAGAATTCTTTATGCTAAAAGGAATGCCACATCAACATTTCTAAACCATAACTCAAAATCTCAAAAATAAAGTATTATCTATTGTAAAATAGATAACATCCTTTCCCTCATATATACATGAAGTATACAAAAATTACAATAAAAAATATAATAAATCAATGCAGATCAATTTTAAAACTCCCGTCCCCCCTCTGGATTCATAAAAATAAGACAGGTAATCCTTTGCAATCAAACTTACCGTTAGGACATTCTTGTAGTACTCAATTTTCGCTCTTACAGGGAAGGGCTTGTTACGGAAGTCTCGCAAACATCCTCCAAGTTGTTGGCTCAGCCCATCGCTAGAATCAAAGAAATGAAATTTTAAGCAGGAAGTGAATAGCTAATGCATATCTGGTTATCTGAATGTGACATGCTGTTCTTCATCACTCATTTGCAGTTATAAGACTTTATTCATAGTACCTTAACTGTAATATGAATTGTTATAAAGATAAAAGTGTACAGCAGGACATTTAGAGATGAAGTCACTTAACTTGAAGTGATGAACAATCCCCATTCTAAATGGACAAACTTCCACAAAGTTTTCCATTTAGACCAAATGACCTCCAAACCCTACCCGTACTGATTGCTATATTTCCCTAGCAGTCCTTCTGTATACTTTAACCACTAGAAAAATATATATCAATTATTTATCTAGATGATGCATTGTTAATATACTTACTGTTCATGATCGTAGACTTTGGTGCCATCATTGACCATAGCCATAACATAGGGGTTGTTGCGCTTGTTGTCATTATCAAAGGAATCAAAGAACACACCCAATCCATTCCACATGTCTGAGCTACCAAACACAGGGCCCTCGACTCCTGGTTTGTCTGTGAACCAGATTGCCTAGAAGCCAAAGAAAAGGTCATAAATTTGAGTATTCCCTTCAACGGCACTTGCTCAACACATTGTTTGTCTCGGTATACAAGTGCTTGTTTTTAGATTTTCTATTTATAACAACTGTAAAATAGAAAATACTAATTTTTCTAAATCAAATTGTACTTACCAAACCATCAGCACCTATTCTCCCTCTGCCAGTCACTCGGAACACAATATCGACTTCCCACCATTCAAAGTTTGTAGGATTCTTGGTCCAGATCTGACCTTTCTGACTCCTCAGAGATGGAGTAATTCTCACACTTTCTTCGCTCGCAATTGCATCTGGAAGAAAACAAATTGGAAATAGAGCCTATCTATTACAGAAAAATATACATCAATGGAAAATGTCCAAAATAGGAATGCATTAAGTAACAGCTGGCAAATGCACTTTCCACTACAGAAAAGATCCCCAAACCTCCATTACGAATACTGAAGGAGGCAGAGCTTGGACCCCTTCCTTATTTGATATTAAAACACCTAGGGGTCCACAAGCTCTATCTTGCTAGAATATACATGATGGAGACTGGTTTGTCTCTGCTAAAGTACAAGCAAAGAGGCCACAGCATTGCCAAACTCTGCTGTGCAAGGATAAGGCCAACTGTGGCTTTACTGTACTTTGCTCCGATAGTGTCTTTGAGGCCATTACCTTACATTTTCCCTCTGTTCACAAGGTCCTATTCTGGACAATTAGTGTCTGAACTATTTGAACCTTAGGCTAAGGTTAGTTGTATTTTTCATAACATTAATTAACCCTAATATATTACTTGACTTATACCAACAGTAGCTACTAGGAAAGCCATATTATGAATGTGTTTGAGCATCCCTTAAACCATATTAGTTATGGAATTGTTCTAATCTTTTTTTACATGAAATAATACCAAAAAAACAAGTATGTAAACACTGAGGACCAGAAATATATTTTTGATGGGAAACTTGTAACTCTGATCATGTTTATCTTTTGCATTGACAAAATAAATTTCAAGACTACTTAAGCATTATGGATTCTAAACTTTCAAAAATATTTGTAATGGGGCATGTTTAGTGACTTCCATGAATTCTACATTTGTGGAAACATTTCATTGATAAGTGTACAGATGACAAGCAGTAGTTACATTTCCTACTAAGCATCACAAAAAAATAGTAAAATATCATAAACATAAAAAGTAAATGTTAATTAGAGATCCTCATGGGTTACATTACTATGGGAGTTTAAAAGGAAATCATGAAAAATATTAAAAACTCTGGAGTATTAACATTACTCATCAGTAGAATACAAACTACACTCCATCTTGGAATAGAATGAGAGGTATAGAACACTTACTAATAATATACAATGCAAACAAAGTTCTGTTACAGAAAACTTAGAAAACAGAACCAAGGCAATGAGGGATATTGTCAAATATGGTAAGTTTAACTAAAATAAATATAAGAATAATAGTAATACTTTTAAAACTACACTGAATACTTAGATGTCAAAGTAATTTTAGTAAATAACACTAATAAGTAACAATTTATATACCAGTAGTGACAGTAACTCAGAATCTTAGTAATATTTTTAGACCAATGCTCATATGACCAATTCTCAACCACAGCCACAGTGCTACACTAACATCAAATACTCATGCCTTCAAATGCTATTGTAGTGCTCGTTTGGTTAGCGCATCCAAAGATTAGATCCAACACTTAAGTAGTTTACGGCACAAATAGGCAGGCTATATAATCCCCAACAGCACATGTTGATCTGGTAATTAAGCCTAACCAGAAAATGTAAAACTAATAATTGTTTTTATATCAAAACTCATACGGCACTCTATCCCTTCACACCACACATGGATTCCGTAGTTCCAAGCACCTATAAGGCCACACCCTCTCAAGCAACGAGCCTCCAGGTGTTTTCCCCATTTTGGCACGGGGCTTTAGCAAGGCACCTGATCAGGCAGTCAGGCTTTTACCTTAATTTCAGCCAAGTGGGATCATACACCAGACTTCATGATCAAGGTTGAAACTGGAAACAGATGTTTACCAAGTCTTTGCACATAAATCCTCAATACCAAAAATTGAGAATCAGATGTGTATATAATTGTAGCTCAATTAGTATCAGTAATTTCAGCAGCAAGACCTAGATAATCGAAGCCAGGTGCTTTCTGGAGACGAAAACAGCGGATTCCGTATTCTGGACACATGGGAAGTAGGACAATTCCTCCAACATATGGACAAACATTAAAGGCTTTCCGACTATCCCAGGGCGTAACTAAACAGAGATAAACAAACTTTAATCTCCCCCGACACACTTTTTCAAGCTTTTCCGGGTGAGAACTGACATATGTTTACAATCCGTGTCAACAAACAAACCCCTTCCTCCCTCTCTCTCTCTCGCCCGCAGCCCATGCAAAGGCCCCCATTCACACCAACCCTTCAGCGTTGCAGTAACCCCCTTCGCCCAGCGCCCAGGCCCCTGCCGAGAGCCCCTGGCCGCCGAGCGAAGGTGCCCCATGCCCTGGGCACGAGCATATGTTAGCAGACGACCCCCTTGACCGGCCCGAGCTGTCAAGCCGCTCTCGCCGCTACTCACTTCCACTGTACGTCCAGAAGGGCACGAGGTTGTCCTTCTGCGCCAGGTAAGGGCCCTTGAAGCTGTACTTGTATTCGAAGCGTCTGTGTTGCGTTTGACTGAGCACAAACGATATGAGAGATAAGAGCAACGCGAGAATCGGGCAGAGATCCATCCCTGCTACTTGTTGAGCGCCCACTGAGCTCGCGACGGAACAACACGTACACGTCACGATAACGCCGACCCAAGCGAGAAACTCTTGTCCGGGGTGGAGGCTGGCTCGTTTTTCTATTCTGTTAACGATAATCTGGGATCAATGTCTTTATTTTAGGAATTTGAATGAGTATTTTGATATCACTGCGTTACTAATTTATTTTATGTATATACTTTGGATACGGCATAAGAAAGAACCTTTTTGGGGTATATCCAAAAATCCGGACGCATCGGTGAACGTCCGTTTAATAAATGAGCAAATATATTCATTTCTAAAATACAGGTTCTGAACTGGCTTTTATATGTTTCTAAAAAAATATCATCAGCATCAGAACTTAATCAATATTTTCCTTCGCAATGAATGAAATCTGCAGTTGATCGTTCCTGTATACCGAATGAGGGTTAAGGAAATGACATACATTTATAACTTGTAGTACCTTCTAGAATACGGAAATAGGTAAACTGCAAAACAAACAAAGTTTGTCTAATAAAGGCTTCTAAAAAAAAAAAAAAAAAAAAAAAAAAAAAGATACCTGCTAAGAAGAGGGAAAATAGAACGTGAAAATATAAGGAGATGGAGAAAAAGAATAGTTTTAAATAGTTTTTCCCATTTTACAGATACTGGTCATTATTATTATGATCATCACCATTATTATTGTTATCATCTTTATTATCATTATCACTGTTACAAGTATTGTTATTATTATTATTACTATTGTCAATATTTTTGTTATCATTATTATTATTACTATGATTATTATTACTATTATTGTTTTTATTACTATTATTATTATTATCATTATCATCATCATTATCACTATCATGTGTTATCATTGTTATTATTATAATTATCATTGTCTTTATTATTATGGTTATCATTATCATTATTACTATAATTATTGGTAGAATTGATACTATTACCATTATCATTATCATTCTCACTACTTTTATTAGTAGTAGTAGTATCATTATTATCATTATCAGCATTATTACCAATTGCCTTATCATGAGTATCATCATTGTTATTATAATCATTATCATCACCACCACCATCATCATCATCATTATCATATCAATATCCTCTCCATCCCCTCCTCATTATTATCATCACCAATATCATCACCATCCTCCTCATTAGCATCACCATCAGCAAAACCTCAGGAGAGCATGACCAGCCTTCCCTTGCACCGATTAAACCCTTTATCCATGAATCCATCGTCCATGGTATTAGTATTGCTATCAATCATGCTCCTCTTTTTATTATTATCATTATATCAGTGGTAGTTGTTTGTGTTGTCATTATCACTACCATCACCACTGGCATCCCCGTTATTGATTCGTTTATATCTATTATTGATGTTGTCATTATAATACTACTTGTTATCATTATCATGATTCTTATCACTTATTATCAACAAATATGTCGTGATAGCTAATATCATTAACATTATCATTCTCAAATTATCGTTGTTATTACTATACAATTTGGCTTCAGTTGCATGGCACAGTATAATTCACCTATACTCGTGGTTCAATTATTGGCTAGTCTGTCCTTCAGCTATCAGCCTTTCCAAAAGTGAAAGTTTAAACGCTTCAAATGCCGTAAACCTGAAACTGGAAAATATAAAACTTTGCCAGAACTAATGAAGAAAAATACTACTGTATATGCCAATCACATGTCACGTTCCCATGTGTAAAGATAAAGCTCAAATAATATAAAAATAAATGCAGGGGAGGGGGATGTACAGGAGAAATCATTGCAAGCGAGCGTGTGGCGTCGGTGGTAACCATGGCAACCCTCTCTTTAGTCCCAGCTGAGGTAGTGACAACAGACTCACACTGTTGACGTGGAAAGTTCTCATTGTCCGAGAGAGAGATAATGGTCTTGAATATTTTAAGGAATGGAAAAGTTAATGAATAAAAAAAAGGTTTATCATTCATTAACTGATGAGTATTTTCGAATACATTTTACACAGGATGAGAATTATTATAGCTTTTTTCGTCTTGATGTTATTCGTAAAGTAAGTCGGGGGAAAGGAGAGAGGGAGAAGGGGAGAAAGAGAGAGAGAGAGAGAGAGAGAGAGAGGGGGGGGGGGAGGGAGGGAGGGAGGGAGGGAGGGAGGGAGGGAGGGAGGGAGGGAGAGAGGGAGAGAGAGAGAGAGAGAGAGAGAGAGAGAGAGAGAGAGAGAGAGAGAGAGAGAGAGAGAGAGAGAGAGAGAGGAGAGAGAGAGAGAGGAGAGAGAGAGAGAGGAGAGAGAGAGAGAGAGAGAGAGAGAGAGAGAGAGAGAGAGAGAGAGAGAGAGAGAGAGAGAGAGAGGAGAGAGAGAGAGAGGAGAGAGCGAGAGAGGAGAGAGAGAGAGAGGAGAGAGAGAGAGAGAGAGAGAGGAGAGAGAGAGAGAGAGAGAGAGAGAGAGAGAGAGAGAGAGAGAGAGAGAGAGAGAGAGAGAGAGAGAGAGAGAGAGGGGGAGAGAGAGAGAGAGAGAGAGAGAGAGAGAGGAGAGAGAGAGAGAGAGAGAGAGAGAGAGAGAGAGAGAGAGAGAGAGAGAGAGAGAGAGAGAGAGAGAGAGAGAGAGAGAGAGACAGAGACAGAGAGACAGAGACAGAGACAGAGAGAGAGAGAGAGAGAGAGAGAGAGAGAGAGAGAGAGAGAGAGAGAGAGAGAGAGAGAGAGAGAGAGAGAGAGAGAGAGAGAGATTCAGCTAAGCAAAAAGTATGGGCTTGTGAGGAAGAACTTAGGACAGTCCTTGCATATTTCCTCCACTACGTACGCTGAGTGGACCGTACTTGTGGTCAAACGGGTTTTCACTCCGCTGTGACGGTCCATTTCGTACTTTCTCTCCTCCCTGAGATGAGGGAAACTGCTTGTTGTTGTTGTCTGCGCCATTTCTGTGTTTATAACACGGTACTAACTAAGGAAACCTTTATTTAGTATATTTAAGGTTCATTACCTTTATTTTCACTGATTATGCACTGTTGTGATGGAGATATAACCTTAATCATGGATAATATATTCTCTTTCTGCACCTGTTAGGTAATTACGGTAGAAGTTAACAGGTGCATAGAACGTTAGGATTGGCGGGGGAGGGAGGAAGGGAGGGGGGGAGGGGGAGGGGAGAGGGAGGGGGAGGGGGGAGGGAGGGGGAGGGGGAGAAAGGGAGGGGGGAGGGGGAGGGAGAGGGAGGGAGAGAAAGAGAGAGGGAGGGAGGGAGGAGAGGGAAAGAGGGAAGGTGAAGAGAGGGAGAGGGAGAAACAGCGGCAAATACCAACAATCCTATTAAACGCATATACGGACACACAAAAAAGATTGAAAGAGAATGGGGGAAAAGAGAGAAAAGGAAATAGAGGAAGATGAGTCTACGATGTGCGTGAAAGGAGGGAAAAGAATATTTAAGGGTTGAACATACAACGAGGAAAGATCGTCAAAAAAATCCGAGAGACACGTATGCGCGCGGAAAAGTGAGCATCGTCTGTCTAAAAGCGCCGATTTCCCACATCTACTCGTTTCATTAATGTATTTTAAAACCAGGCGGATTCTACCCAAAGTGTAACGTTTCTAAGCACGCAATCCTACTTATGTAATAAATAAAGCATAAAGGATTATTGGATGTCATTTCAAGATTAATATGAAAGGGGCCATCTTGATCTTAATAACATTCTCACTTCCTGTAAATACAGGATGCGAGAATGAAGATTTATCATTGGTCAGTATTCATGCATGTATAATGAACTCTTTTATGAATCGCCAGATCTTATTTTTTCCCCTTTGTCAACAATCCCAAAATGGTATGTATATATATTTATATATATTTATATATATATGTGTGTATGTGTGTGTGTGTGTGTGTGTGTGTGTGTGTGTGTGTGTGTGTGTGTGTGTGTGTGTGTGTGTGTGTGTGTGTGTGTGTGTGCGACCAAAAAGTTGGTGCTGTGTTTCACGGCTGTAAAAATAAAACAAGATTGACCGTCATTCCTTTCTCTTACGTTCCTATTTAAAAAGTACTTTAAATTTTGACTAATTTATTTTTCCAATGGTTTGGGTTGCCTTGTTCGGTACAAAACTTACGATTCACTCGCTAATAGAACATAGCTGATATATATATATATATATATATATATATATATATGTATGTATGTATATATATACATATATATATATATGAATGGGTAAATGGAAATTAAAGACTGTCTTAGGTTACACACATTTAAACTGACAAATGTTTATTAACGTAGGAGTAAAATTGGTGATTTTTAACCGACAAAAAGTCCAAAGAACGTATCTTATCATTTCCACACCAGATCCTGCCGTAATCTCAGACCAGTTTATTGCCAGTCGTTGATTTCTAATAATCACAATCACTTGTTTACACATCATAAAAATATTAAAACGCCATTCATTCCATTGCTAAGAGCTGATGTTCACCGATTCTCCATATTTAATCTATTAATCAGTATTGAATGATGTGATATATAATTTAAATCACATGCGCACACGCACATACACACGCACACGCGTACAAGCACGCACGCACGCACGCACACACGCACACACACACATACACACACACGCACACACGCACACACTCACACACGCGCAAACACACACACACACACACACACACACACACACACACACACGCACACACGCACACACTCACACACGCGCAAACACACACACACACACACACACACACACACACACACACACACACACACACACACACACACACACACACACACACACACGCACACACTCATACACGTGCAGACACACACGCACACACACACACACACACACACACACACACACACACACACACACGCACACACGCACACACTCACACACGCGCAAACACACACACACACACACACACACACACACACACACACACACACGCACACACTCATACACGTGCAAACACACACGCACACACACACACACACACACACACACACACACACACACACACACACACACACACACACACACACACACACACACACACACACACACACACACACACACACACACACACACACACACACACACACACACACACACACACACACACACACACACACACACACACACACACACACACAGAGTCACACCAGCAAAATAAAATCCCTAAGCTCTTAGAGTAATCACGTTCTTACCCCTGAGATATCCTGAGAACATAAAAATTGGAATGCCTACTAAACAAGTGTTAACCGACACTAAACTAATTTTGTTCACTGAAAGAGTATAACGGTAATTGAAGGCATACTTTTTTTTACTGATTAGTAATTAGTGACACAGCACTTCCGATGATGCACATTCGTTCTCCACTCGAGTCCAACCCATGTGAATCATATGCGATTCTGGGTTTACCTTAGGCAATAGCCAAATATATTTTATATTTTTTGAACCAGTTTCTGATTACCTTAGTTTTGTTATGAAAGTTTACTGTGCTGTCTGCGTTAGAGATAAAAAAAAAAAAAAATAATAATAATAATTCTTGGAGGTCTATTCTAAGTGCATGATAGCTTGATCGGAACTTACTCTACTGTTTATCAGTAATACTTTATTGTTCATCAATAATGATTTAAAATCAAGGAGATTTATTACCGTAAATATAGAAGAGAAGTTGGTTTATTATTAGATTGTGTAACGATGTGACACAGCCATTATAAGATTTGATTAGTCAGCAAAAAAGAATGTTAATAATTCATTTCTGTCTCTGAACTGTGAAGGTTGGAGATTAATAAAGGGAAACGTCAGAATTTGTTTCGGAACCTTTAAGACAGAGGAGGACAGATTTTTCGATTCATGCGAACTACTTTCAGAAAAAAAAAAGCAACCCAAGTATCGTAGGATTACCTAGAGCCAATTCTATATAGATCTTGAACTAGCACACTATTCCCACGATGGTGCGCTTCGAAATATTGCTCTGCTGAAGGACACTCGGATATTCAATGAAAAACACATCAGAATTTGTCAGCAAATTTTAAGGGAGAGGCCGTGGTCGACAGCTTACCTTTGCTACAATTAAATCCACGGCATTTTATTTATATATGCTGTTGTTCATTGCCAAAATGTAGAACAGTAGTTCCCAAATCTGAGGGTGTGCCCCCTTGAGGGTCGTTTGATTTCCAGAAGAGGCGTGAGTCAGTAGGGGAAGATACTTTCCTTTTGATCAAGGAGAATATTTAAATAATATGGTTGAAGATTTGACGAGGGTAGGCTTGGAAACATGGGCCAGCTACTAGGGGAAGGGGCCACGCTATAAAGAACCACTGGTGTAGAGTCACTGATCATCACATGACATCTAGGATCAAACAAGCCCAGGATTTATTTCTACGGGAGTTTTATGGCAAACGCAAACGAGTTAAGTACAGAACAGAAAGAAATTACTAATGACGTTCGACTCAAACTTCAACTGGAACAAAACTCGCTGTACACAAACCAGGTATACGAACGACAAAAACAAGAGACGAAGAAACTATAGAATAGGGATGGCTACCAACATTGACTAAGGGAGTCCCATTTGCCGCACATGTCTAATATGTCTGAAAAGGTATAAAGTGGTGATAAAAAAGAACAAAGAGATTCGAAAGTTAAAAAGAAATGGCTTGTCATAGTTTGCCTCTCCGACGAAGATGAGTAAAGTATTTTATCATGAATAAGTAGTCAAGGGAACAAATCTTGAGTTACATTATAAGATATCTTGACATGGAAAAAATAATTCATATTTCAATTGCTGGGATTGAAATATAGCTGAGAAAAGCGAAAAGCCTACGGTATAGATGTTATTTCTTGTAAATATGTCATAATCATACCAGCAATTACCAAAGATTTACAAATACCAAGTTTGCTGAAGTGAGCGTTAGATGTCCATTTATCACACATGTATCATGGTGCTGTAAGACGTAGGTGCCTGTTGCCATGTCTCTGTGCGGGTTAGATTCCAAAAGAAATCAGCATTGCTGGAAGGCAGACAAATGGCAGCCATGATGACTTACTATGTGTAAGTTCCTGCAAGAGCTACACAAGAAGGCCCTGCCAGAGCCATTACAGGAGACTGCCTATCTAAATACGACTGTTTTAATGCTGTTCAAGACTGGTGATTCTAGTAATTTTCCTTGGAGTCTGATATCCTGAGTAATGTTCAAAATTTATTGGTGATGTGCTGACTTTGGGTAATTTATGGGAAGCCCAGAAGGTGTCTGTCAGAAGGTCTGACCAATTTAGTATCATTAAAAAATTAATTTATATGATAATCCTAATCTAATTACCATATGATTTGAGTACTTATCAGAGGCATTTATGAGCTGCAAACAAATAGAGTAATCTTGGAGATCTTTACTTCGCTTATGTCTCTCTTGACCACCTTTCTTACTCAGTAACAGTATACGTGAGAAGTTTGTTCTGCAAGATGGATTATCCATAATACGACGAGGAAAATGTTCTTCTTATAATCCAGTTACCTTTGCAGTTGGAAAATCTGACAACTCAAGAGTAACAAGGCACATTGGGATCTTAGTTTGATGATATTTTGCAGCAGCATCAGTGGATTCTATAGGATGGAAGTCAGATATTTTTGGAGATGTAGAGCATGTGATTTGAATAATTTGATGAAGGTTGCCAATAGGGAACAAAAAAAGCACTGCTCTGCTTCTATCCTCCATTGGCACATAAAAACATTGCACTGGCCTCTCTGAAGCCTAGTCTGTTCATAACATTGGGTAATTAATTAATTATTATTGTTCATTAACAACTTTTTTCAATACGTATATATTTTTAGAAAGCCCATGGAGTTATCTCAGATCAAGAAAAATACCAAAACAAGATTTGTAGCAAGTTAATGTGAGCCAAGAGAGCAGTGACTGCTGACACCTTAATAATTTTATAATGGATCGACATGACCATGTTTGAAGTAGCTAAATGACTTCAGTAAAGGTAAATTGTGCTGCAGTCAATCGAGCATATTATTGTGTATATATATATAAGGAAAATGGTTACACAAAGTCCATTTCACTTGGACTGTTACTATTATTGTGCCTCTACTCTGTTGGATTATGATAACTATTATGTCATTTTCATTATAAAAATATCACAGAAAGACAAATCAGGGTGTGAACTTAAAAAAAAAAAAAAAAAAAAAAAAAAAAAAAATTTGCTTTTCTTTATGGATATAAAATAAAAATGCATCAACCTTTTAAGATAAAAAAAAAAAAAAAAAAAAAAAAAAAAAAAAAAAAAAAAATACATCTTACTACATACCAATTCAAGTAAAATATGATAATACATATAGCATCTTTCAATTGTTCCTATCTGTGTGATAAGATTATTCCTTCAAGTGCGGATAAACAGTCATGCAAATATATATTTTTTAAACTTAGTCATATACTTTATGTATATGCATAAATATACACTGTTTATTAGTTAATGAAAACAGAATTTGCAAGTTCTACAGACATTTACATATTTACAGCTGATGCTGTTATTATATCAGCATATATAATACATTGCTAGATATGATGAAAAACAAAACCATCTTGTCTGTCTAATACAAGACTTAAATGCCGAATGGTAATTAAGTAATGTTTAACAAATACAATTTTGTAATAGTTCTTTCAGCCTCTGAGTTGAAGGATCCTACATTAAGAAAGAAAGCCAGTTTCCTTGATATCAGTTCCCCTTTAATTTGAAGACATATAAATATTTTCTGTTTTCTACTGTTGACACTGACATGCTTTACAATGAATATAGTACAATGACACATCATCACAATAACATTTTTATCATACTCCTTTGATTTGATTTGATACTTACTGTATAAGCTGCTTAGTTGTCTAGGTAACCTATGAAAGATGGCCATGTGAAGTGCAGGAAATATGTATTATGCACTGCTTAGAACTATTTATGATTATGCCATGTAGTAAAAACAAAAATAGTTTTGGTGAATAACTTAAAAGGTCATTTATGGCCTTTGTATTTACCCACTAATTCATTGTATTCTCACATTAGTTTCATCTTTTAGAATATTCATGACCAAAATGAACATACACAAACAGTAACATGTACACAAAGATGACAGGAAACACAGCCACAGTATGAAAGGAAATTGAACACAGCATGTTCAATTTGTCAAGAGTTCCACATCAGACAAAGTAAATAACAAAAATGGATTTTTGCTTTCCTCTCCTTGTCTGAAGAGGAATCTTTGAGAAGTCTGATTGTTGTGTATAATTTCTTTTCTTACTGTGTCTTTTTCTTTTTTTCATAACCATGTTCAATATCATTTTTTGTTTGAATAATCCATTCACAGCACCTTCTCAGCTTTACTGTTTAAGTTGTCTCTCTGGTTATCTACAGAAATGAGATCATCATGACTGAATTTTGTCTAATAAAAAAAATCCTGTTTAAATTTCTGCAATAAAATGTAAATATATAAGATCACAATTTTTTATTGTCTGTAGTGTGAATTATATTTAGGGTATGTGTGTGTGTGTGTGTACATAAGTAGTGTGTCATATGACCAAATAAGCATATATGCTCCAGTTGATTTTCAGTTAAGGCCCCTCCAAATGATCGACAGAGCAGGCAAACTGTGTTATGAAATCACATTCTAATCTAAACATTTTGAGGGTGGTTGGCAAGCAAGAGTGGCAATGATGTCATAAGCAACAAAACCACTTGCTAGCCACAAGCAAACCATCAAAATGGACAACAAAATAGTGTATAACAGATTTTGCCAAAGCCCATTGGGCACTGCTCCGTCTGGTAATACAGCTAACACACTGGGGAATATATGGCCAGCGTTTGTGTGGATGGGACTGTGAGGCTAAATCAACCTAGCTTCAGAAATGGGCACAGGATGAGGAAAATGAGAATTGGAAAGGCAAAGCGGAAGTGGAAGATGAGAAGGAAAACAAGATGAGATGGAGGAGAAAAGGGGAGAGAGAGAGAGAAAGAGGACAGAAAGAAAGAATTACCTAACTCCCTTACTGCATGATAAAAATTGGGGAAGAAAACTGACCACTTAATTACTAAAAATATCACAATATATTTTGCTATACTAAATATGAAAACAAAATTCTGTAAACTATGACAAAGTCTAAGGCCTCTCATTACCTTTATTTTCATATTGGAAATTCAGTTAACATGACATCTTTATTGAAAGTCCCTTTTGCAACTTCTGAAGGTTTCTTTAATTAAGAAAGTAAAAGTAAGTTTTTAAAGATTTCATTTTACATTTTCCTGTGGAAATGCCATTTTTAGAAATTTGATAATTGAATCAGAGTATAACAATGAAAGTTTTATTGTTTTTTTCTCTATGGTATATTTGAAAGATTTGCTCGTTTTGAATCCTTTTGATAACTGGACAAATCAATAACATTACATTAAAAAAAAAAAAAATATTCAATATGTATATCTATACATGTATATCTAACTTATATATACAAAGTATATGAGGATATGCACATCCTAAAGCATTTTCAAGCCAATTTCCTGATCTAAATGTTTTGTTAATTGATACTTTCCATCTTTAATAAAAACATTGATTTGTTCATGTTAATACACTACATTCTCTTAACTGCTATGGATTAAGGTGAGCATATTGATGCTTTTGTTACAGATGAAAGTTTCAGCTGACAAAACCTTTAATAAATGCATTTTCGTGCTATTGGTCTGAAAACCCCTTTGGAAGTACGTGCTCTCATATCACATGCACATGCCATTATCCTTGCTGAATGTAGAAGAATGGATTTTAGTAGCTGCATGTGTTCAGTTTTAAGAAGGAAATGAGGTGGTACAGGAAAATTGAAGAATTACTACACTCTATTTGTATTAAAAAATAAATCCAACTTATCTTTGCTTTAGGATTTAATTTGATCTTAAATATTGTGCCTCATCAACATTTTGTTTTTTCTGTGCTCAATCATACACAAACCTGCACAAAGGGTTTGAAGAATATCTACAGGCTTGCCCACACAAGCAGACATGATTGGCAGATACATCGACAGGCAACTGTGAAGGTGACATCACAAGTGAGAAAATGATGAAACAACTTGTTTATCTAGTAATTAGTCCACCTCTGATGTCATCCCTATTTGTGCCTGTGCGTGTGCCCATTGATCATGACCGTTTGTGTGGCGGGCTTTAAAGAAAAATATCTAAGTAGGACTTTTATAAATCAACTTTCACAATTATTTACTTGGAAATTTTCAATTGCAATCACTATAAAAAATACTTTACATCAACCAAATAAAGACAATTTCTTAAGCATTTCAGTAAACAGTCCTTTATAGTCTTGTATCTCTTAAGAGTAGTAATGTAATACATGCGCATGTTTCAAGCACTATTAATAATTAGAATATGAAATCTAGCATCACTGGACACTTATCAAATCCCAATTCAATTTTTTTAACAGATGTTTGAATTAAACATTACTTTCATTGAAACACAAAGTACTATGTATATGATCCTGAATTCCACAATGATTTACATAAATGTTGGAAGATTTACTGTATTTATTAATAAATATTACATTTATACATTTTTTTTTTTTTTTTTAAACTGTTTAAAGTACATTTCCATAATTTGATTTAAATCATGCATCTTAGCTTCAGCTTTGGCCTTGGAAATATAGATGATCATTTTGTTGTTTTACCTGCATATATTATAACCTTTCCTTGTATTACCTTTACTTAGAAAAGGATATATTAGTTAAATCTCTTCAGCTGAATACAACAAAGATCAAAGTAAAATGCCTACTTACATTAAGAGCAGTTCTTTTTCACTTTTCACATCTTTATTCGAAGTTTCTTAACTTCGAAACCTCGAGAGTTTAAAGAACCCATGAATCATACGACAAGTTCTAATGCCTAGCAATGCAGTTTTTAAATCCTGCAATAGATGTGCATAATCATTTACCCATATGATTCATGGATATTACACTAATATCTTCCTTTTATTCAAGTAGAATATGTATAAAGCTTACTTCTACAAGTAATATACAAGTTATATTTTATCTGCAAAAATCAAATGAAATGTAAGCTAGCTGAACTGAAATGACCCCCCCCCCCCCCCAAACAAAATAAATGAAAACTAAAAGGCCAGAAGAAAACTAAACTCAAATCAATTTCTTTTCTTTATTCAATTGGCACACACCAATTATTTGGCACAATACATGAATCAAGAACCATTTTTAGTGTTAAGTATTTTGGGTAAAACGGAATGTCTGAACACAAGATATTTGTTCATAAATTTAATTATCTTTTATTTTATATTACAGTTAAATTACCCAACATTGCATGAGAGCTGTTCTGTATCATGTCCTAATGTCACTGTCAAAAGACCCACAACCCCACTTTCAATCATACCCCTTTAAAGGCACTGAGTCAACCGTAACAAAAAAACAAAAAATTTGAGCAACAAATTAGACTAGACTGTTAACCAATCAACAGTACACTGCATGTGCATAACAAAAGAGGTAAAAAAAAAGAAAAAAATAAAGGAAAAAGAAAAAAAAAAAAAAAAGAAAAAAAAAAAAACGAGATTCAATGTAAATCAAACAGTAAGCAGTGTAGGAGCAAAACCATAATAAAAGCTGCAGTCTTTAAGGCCATCAAAGCCTCAACATTGTCAGAAGCTCAAGAAGGTGCTTCTTATGGCATGTCACTTGCTACTGCATCTATTTGCTGTCTGATATCTTCCTTAATGAATGGAGAAAAAAAAAAAAAAAAAAAAAGAAGTTTGAAATCATCATCACTGAAGTGAAGATTATGTAATATGCCACAGAGTATGAAATAGATTTGAATATAGAAAAAGTTCACACTTAGAACCCTCTGTTGATGACACTGGCAAGTAGTCTGTTGAAACATTTTCTGAAACAACTGTATCCTTTGTTTAACAGTCTGCAATTCTTTCCCCAAGAAAGGAGATCAACATTACTACAAAAAATCCCATTTACAGTTGCTAATCACAGTTACTGCCCTAATCAACATCAGATTTCCAAGCGAGGCATAGTATCTTGAAACATTCTGCACGCAACTCATGCTCTGAGTCCTGTGGCATTTCTACTTTCCATTGCCTTTGATCTTGGAGTCGATGTAGGCCTGGATGTTTGCAAAGGAGTCGCGGCCTAGGTAGTCAGGTTCTCCTCTCTCCCACCTGGCCTGGCCCTCTTGGAGAGACTCGGCACCAATCTGCATGCCACTGATCTGCTGCGCAATCTATTGGGCAGGATGAATGTTATTAGAAAATGGTACCATTGAGTAAATGTAATATAAAACTCAAAATTTATGATCTTTAGTTTTATTATGAGGAATAAGCAAAATAAGGTTAAAAAGTATAACTACTTGTTTCATGTGCATATTCCATGTATGATGGGACCATAACCTTTTATCTAGTCAAATAGCATAACATAAATTAATAATAATAAAAACATGTGTTCTCCATCACACAAGAGGAAACTATCCATAACCAACCTGGTCAAAATGAAAACCCTTTGTTCAATTTAAGATAATGATACACATGCACCAAGGTACACCCCAGTAATCCTATCATACCTAAACCAAGGAATAAAATAAAAGACCTGTATCAATAAACATGAACTCCAACCAATAAAGAGGAAAGTCTTCCCAGCCTTTACTTTTCTTCCAAGAGCTTCATGCACCATTAATGCCTTTTGTTCTAATATCCTTCCTTCACCATTCATTTTTTCCTTTCATCAGTACTATTCCTTATTCAAGGTGTGCAAAAGAGAAAGCTCTAGGTGCAGTGATATCTACTTCTTTGATGTTACCTGAGATTCTTCCCCTTTATCACTGCCTGCATTGCAGACACACACACTGGGCTCTATGTCACTCCTCAGAGCAAGTGCTTCTGAAAAACTAACACACTGTGTGCTCTCTGTATCGTCTCCAACTTTGGAAGTCAAATTACGACTACTTTTTACCTCGCAGTCTCCGTTTACTGAACACGTTGAACTGGATTCATCGTTTGAGTGAACAGTGCTAGAAATTTCTTGTACATCCTATAGAGCAGCATGTTAGGGAGGATGGATGGTGGGTTAGTTACTAAAGTTTATTAATGTCAGGAATATAATCATCCTACATTGTATCTATTGCTAAGAATACCAGTAAATAAATACACACACATACATATACATACACTTAACACCATTTATCAACCTATGTGAATATTTGTACACAACCATTTATCACAGAGCTACATAAACAGTCCTAAATGCAAACGTACTATAAACTTTCTACATAAAGGTCAAGCTTTATTTCTGTCCCTATGGAATACTGTATAATTAAAATTTAATTATATTTAAGATGCTATAAAAAATAAAGTATGAACATCTTTTTACTTTTGAGTTAAATCCTAATGTAATTAAACTAAATGAATAATATAGACGTATTAACAATCTATAAACTTGTACATATTCAAAAAATCAACAAATGAGCAAGAGAGCTAAAGAGCTTGAGCGACCACGAGAGAGTGCTAGGGAGCAGAGCTAGAGAGCTGAAGAGCTAGAGCTAGAGACTGCAAGAAAGCTAGAGCCAGAGAGCTGAAGAGCTAGAGACAGCAAGAAAGCTAAAGCCAGAGAGCTGACGAGCTAGAGCTAGAGACAGCAAGAAAGCTAGAGCCAGAGTGCAGAGCTAGAGAGCTGAAGAGCTGAAGAGCTGAAGAGTGAGAGCACAGAGCCAGAGAGCAAAGCTAGATATCAGAGCTAGAGAGTAGAGCGAGCGAGCTAAAGTGCTCAAGAGGGAAAGCTAGAGTGAGAAAAACAGTAAAAGCAAGAGCAAGAACACAATTGCAAGATGGAAACAGACAGCCAGAGCACAAGAGAGAGAACGCGATATATATTACCTGGATGGTTTCGACAGGAGACTTTACCTCCACTGCTTTTTGAACATCCTGTCAGAAAATATTCATGAAAGAAATTAATGCATGCATCACACACATAACAAATGAAGAGAACATTCTTGGTAGGGGGGGATATGTTAATCTGTTGTAAAATAAAACTTAGGTGGCAAAACAAAATGGTAGTGAACACAATTTTACATGCCAAAAGTTTCCAATAAGGGATTAAGATGATACAGCCTTGTCACACAAACTCTTAAGACTTCCTGAAAACTTTGGGATATAAACTATAAAATCCAAAAATATACTGGCGTTTATCATTACTATAAAAATAATGTCGGGAGATATAAATTAAAACGATCCTTTATACTGAAAACCATTTGAATACATTTATGCCATTTCAAAGGAATGAATTTTACAAAATTTTACACAATTTTGGAAGGATACTTATTACAGTAAATGCTATTAACAGTACAATAGCTATCATTACCAACATTAACTATGTAACTATACATCTGGACTATGAAGGTCACTGTAAAACCTTAGTACTAGAACTAATATGAATGGTTTCACAGTTCTTTGGAGACTTTAGAGCTCATCTTTTAAGAACATTGGGGTACAAGAAAAAAGTTAATAAAACTAAAAGCAAGCAATCAATTTAATAGCACACATATGCATGTTAGATTTCTGTAAATTCTAGAAATTGAAATACTGGTAGTCTTCAGGTACCTTGAAGATTTTAAATACACTAAAAACAAAGACATTTCTACATCTTCACTGTTGAAATCTTCCGATTTCCACAAAGAAAATCTGGCATCATCTTATCAATTAAAAAAACAAACAAAAAACACACATTTAGTAAATAATGCTAAGGTCAGATGTTACTTTGATACACATTTTCCTCTTCATCAACCACTAGCACGAGAAAGCACAATTCAAGCACTGGCACCTACCATTTCAGGAACATTGGGTTTGACAAGGCGTGTGTAAATGGCCCACCAAGAATTGAGGTAAGGAGTAAGGTGTTGGTAACCTGGACCAGTCTGGACGGTGCCGCTTGTGGAGTCGAAGCGGTAGTGCCATGGCTTTGTAGCACCAAGGAAGTGGACCAGCCTTGCATTCCCTCCAAATCTGTCAAGGGAATTTAGCATCATTCCCTTATTCAAGAGTATTCCCTCTTTACACTGAATTTGAAACAATTATCGATTCTAGCCACCACTGAAACAAACAGCCACGCACTCCTTCCTCCTCCTCCCGTACTCACTGTTTGTAGGCTGGCAAGTAGGTGTATGTAGCAGAGGCAACCATGTTGAATACGAAAGAGACACGGTTCCAGTTGGGGAAGAATGTGTTAAGGATGCCCTGATCACCACCATCAAAGCTTCCAGTGGTTTCTGACTGGTGAATCAACTTGGCGTATGTCTCTTGGGAGGGAACGAACACGAACATTCCAGAGTTGAAGCAGTCTGGCCAACCAATGTCACAAACTGCTGTCAGCTCTGGATGGGAAAAGAGCTCATCTGGGTTCTGTACAGCCTGTGGGTATAGAGGTAATAATATAATGTCTAGAACAAAAACGGCAAAATGTGTTAAAACATTCCTATCCCATTATGCCAATAATGTATCATGGGAAAAAAAGCAGAGCAAAGCACTTACCAACATATCAGCATCGAGAAATACGCATTTTGTGTATTGGGTGAGGGTCCAGCAGTGGAACTTTGTGAAGGTGACGCCCAACTCTGGTCGCTTCATCAGAGCCAAGTGGGCGGAGTCTCCTGAATCCAGGACATCGACTGTGACTACGGCATTAAACACTTGCTCCAGCAGGGACCTAGAATCAAGTAAAGTAATTGTACAAATACAACTCATGGCTGCAAAAGCAAACCCATAACAAAGAATCATCATAAAGGAATCAATTGAAAAAAAAATACAAAGGTTCATAAATGGATGGAATTCAATTGTTCACATGTGTGTCAATGAATAGTATAAACCATTTGCAAACTTGAAAAGTTAATAATTTTCCTACTTTATCAAATATATCATAAAGAGAAAGAATATAGGGGGAAAAATGCTTTCGTTGTATTTCTAAGTCCCTCACTTTATGTCGGGTGAGACAGCCGGCGTGATAATGATACACAGGTCCCTGGTGGTGCCGCAAGAGCGCAGGGAATGGGCCAGCACCAAGGCGCCCGCAGCGTAGCCATTGTTGGTCGCTAGGGTTACGTATGCTTCCGGCACTGTAATCAAGAGGGGTAAACATTGGTTAGTGTTGATGAGGATACAAGAAAGAACCTAAATCTATGCACAAAAACAGTAAAATTAGATGCACATGAACAACTACTAATCATCTTAAGGACTCTCAGTATTCAACATCATCAAATAAATACACAAAAATTATACAATAAATATAGCAAGATTTAGATTACTATGTAGACAAACTCAAGATATCAAGTTCCATAATTCT
>NC_061848.1:25448323-25450823 GCF_019202785.1 Penaeus chinensis
TCTCTCTCTCTCTCTCTCCTTCTCACTCTCTTTCTCTCTCTTTCTCTCTCTTTCTCTCACTTTTTCTTTCACGTTCTCTCTCTCTCTGTGTCTCTGTCTCTCTTACTCTCTCTCTCTCTCTCTCTCTCTCTTTCTCTCTCTCTTTCCCTTTTTTCCTTTCTCTTGCTCCCCCTCCCGGTCCTTCATCTCCTTCCTTCTCTGTCTCCCCTCTTTCTTTCTGTCTCTCCCTCATCCCCCTCTATACACACACTCCTCAACAAAGCCTACAAGATCACCATATACTGTGACCAATCGCCCTTGGCCTGTTTCCCCTCACTCCCCCTCTACCTCCGTCTCCCCTCCGTCCTCCTTTCTCGATCTCCGTCTCCCCTCCCTCCTCCCTTCCCTCCCTCCTCCTTTCCCTCCCTCCTCCCTTCCCTCCCTCCTCCCTTCTCTATCTCCGTATCCCCTTCCTCCTCCTTTCTCTACCTCCTCCCTTCCCTCCGTCCTCCCTTCCTACCCTCCTCGCTTCCCTCCTCCCTTCTCTACCTCCGTCTCCCCTCCGTCCTCTCTTCCCTCCCTCCCTCCTTCACTCCCTCCTCCCTTTCCTCCCTCCCCCTTCCCTCCCTCCTCCCTTCACTCCCTCCTCCCTTTCCTCCCTCCCCCCTTCCATTCCTCTCCACCCCCATCCCCCTCCAACTCCCCTCCCCTCCCTCTACCATCCCTCTCCTCCCCTCCTTCCCTCCCTCTCCCCACCACTACTCCCCTACAATGAGGGGTCATCGGCTCCCACAAAGGTCACAGAGGTTACCCCAACGTGGCGGGGGCTTGGTAAGCGGGGTCAAGCGGGGTCAGATGGGGAGGGGAGGAATGAGGAGGGAGGAAGGGAAGGGAGGGGAGGGAGGAAGGGAAGGGGAGGAGGGAGGGAAGGAAAGGGAAGGATGAATAATTTGCTATTGTGTATTTTTATCATATTATGGTTGTCATTAGGAATTATGCCTTTATCTTTTTATTTAGTGTGATTATGGTTGACAATATAGAGTTGTAGCGTCCACGGTAGAGCTATTTATATCTGCCGTTGTGTTGTTGTTGTCATAACCACTTATCAACATCATGTTTATCCTTATTGTTATTATCATGCTTTTCATATAATGATTATTGCTATGACCTTTATTATCCTTCTTATCATTATTATCATTATCTTTTTTTCACCATCATCATCGTTATCGTCTTTATCTTCATTATCATTAGTATCATTGTTGTCATCGTAACTTTATCACATCTATCGTTATCATGTATTACATATATAGCAATAAAAAAAATAATAAAACAAAAAAAGCTAGCGATAAAAACGATAATCAAATAATCCATTTCAGTTTCAATTCATAAATATTATTTATCCAGATTATCATTAATAATCATTACAATTATCATAATTACCATTCGTCCGGATTACGATCATACTTATCATCAGCATTCAACAAAACTTTAATCATTCTAAAATAGACGACATGATTGCTAAGTTCATTAATGTCCTCTACTATAGTCAGCTTTCAGAACTATGTCAGTGATTTCGTAGTATATAGTCTATCACTAATGTTCTTTCACTGATTAATCAACGGTGATAGATAGTAGTAATAGACGTAATAACTGTCGTAGCCTGAATAGTATAATTCGTGTGCAAATATTGTAGTGGTTGCTGTTGTTGCGTTAACCGTTGTTATGTTTGTAATACTAAAATTGGTTGTAATAATATGCTAACGAGAATGGCAGCAGTAACAGTAGTACTAGTAGTAATGATAGTAGTGGTAATAGTAGAAGTAGTAGTAGTAGTAATAGGAGCAGTAGTAGTAGTAGAAATAGTAGTAGTAGTAGTAATAGTAGCAGCAGTAGGTAATTGTAGTAGCAGTAGTAGTAGTAATAGTAATAGTAGCAGTAGTAGTAGTAGTGGTGGTAGTAATAATAGCAGAAGCAATAGCAACAGCAGAAGTAGTAGTAGCAATAGTAGTGTTTGTAGTAGTAGTAGTAGTAGTAGAGTTGCAGAATTAACAGAAGTAAAATACCTAATCCACTAGCAGCAGTAAAATACTTTAATCTACCGGCAGCAATAGTAAACGTAGTAGTAGTAGTAGTAGTAGCAATAGCCGTCGTAACAGTACGAGAAATAGCAATAACACTGATTGTAGTATATTCTAAAAGGACATATATCCATTTTCTCTGCGGCTCACATAACTTGATTGGTGACTTTCGCTGTAAAAAGTTTTGTTGTATTTTGGACAATTTTATTATTCAAATTGACTTAAGACAGAGGGTGAGAGCCGCTGCCTGACACAAAAAAAAAGAATAGTGACGTTCATTAAATTCTTTTATCGTAAAAGAGATATTTTAGTTTTTTTGTGTGTGTAGTTTTTTTTTTCGTTTTTTGTTTTTTGTCGTAGTATTTTATTGTCGTTGTTTTGCGTTTTAAGAGACGTATGGTATATCTTATGCGAGGTTTTTAATATCTGTTTGCTACACTGCA
>NC_061848.1:25455823-25462285 GCF_019202785.1 Penaeus chinensis
TTTCCTTATTACTATCATTATTGTTATTATCTTTTTTATTATTGCTATTATTATCATTATTATAATTATCATCATCATCATGTTTATTGTTATTATTATTACTAATGATTATTACTATCATTATCATTATTATCATTGTTGTTATTATTACTATTATTATCGTTATTATTATTATTATTATTGTTGTTGTTATGATTATTATTATTATTATTATTATTAATATTATTATAATTGTTATTATTATCATTATTATTATTATCATTATTTTTACTGTTATTATTATTATTACTGTTATTATTATTGCCATTATTGTTATTGCTATGATAATAATGATGATATCATCTTCATCATTATCATCTTTATTATTACTGTTATTATGGCTATTATTGTGACTATTATTATTATTATGATTATTATTATTATTGTTATTACTATTATTATTATTGTTTTTGTTGTTATTATTATCGATATTATTGTTCTTCTTATTATTATTATTATCATTATTACTATTATTTTCATTGTTATTATTATAATTATTATTATTATTACTATTATTATTATTATTATCATTATAATAATAATAGTCATTATTATTACTATTATTATTTTCATTATTATTATTATTATTATCAGTACAGTTGTTATTATTATTACTATTGTTATTATTATAGTTATTATTATTATCATTATTATTAATATTATTACTATTATTATTATCATTATCATTGTTATGATAATTATCAGTATGATAATTATGTTATTATCATTATGATGATAATGATTGTTATCATTATTATCATCATCAGTATCATAAATATCATTATTATTATTTTTAATATCATTATTATTATTATTATTATCATAATGATTACTATTATCAATATCATTATGATGATTATCATTATCATATGATTATCTCAATTTCATTCACCTAGATCAAATCACAGCCATTTTCCTCCTTTTGATCACACGAATGCACTTCACCTTTTCACTATACTGACTTCATATTATACCCAAACACTTCAGCTGACATTTCAGGTCAAGATGCTTTTCCTTTCAGATCTTCAAGGAATTATTTTTCAAGATCATTGCCAAGGAGCGTAAATTTCTTCCCTCGACATCCCCCCAGCCTCACTCGAGGATAGACACGTGACTCGAGGATTATGAGAGAGGGTAATATACGTACAAATATACATGCATACATACATACATACATACATACATACATACATACACACATACATGGATACATACATACATATATACATGCATACATACATACATACATACATACATGCATACATACATACATGTATACATACATATATACATGCATGCATATATACATACATACATACATACATACATACATACATACATACATACATACGTACATGCATACATCCATGCATACATATATATACATACATGTATACATACATACATATATACATACATACATACATACATACATACATACATACATACATACATACATGAATACATATATACATACATACATACATACATGAATACATATATACATATATACATACATATATGAATACATATATACAGATATGCATACATATATACATACATATATGTAAACATACATACATACATGCATGCATACATATATACATACATACATACATGCATACATACATACATACATACATACATACATACATACATACATACATACATACATACATGCATGAATACATACATACATCCATGCATACATATATATACATACATGTATACATACATACATATATACATACATACATACATACATACATACATACATACATACATACATACATACATACATACATCCATGCATACATATATATACATACATGTATACATACATACATATATACATACATACATACATAAATACATACATACATACATACATACATACATACATACATACATACATACATGGATACATATATACATACATACATACATACATGAATACATATATACATATATACATACATATATGAATACATACATATAGATATGCATACATATATACATACAATACATACAGACAGACAGAGAGAGCGAGAGAGAGAAAGAAAGACATACACACAGACAGAGCGAGAGTGAGACAGAGAGAGAGAGAAAGACAAACAGACAGACAGACAGACGCATAGAGAGAGCGAGAGCGAGAAAGTCAGACAGACAGACAGACAAACAGACAGACGCACAGAGAGAGCGAGAGAGAGAAAAAGAGACAGACACACACACACACACACACACAAAACGAGAAAGAAAAAGAGATACAGACAGACAAACAGACACGCAAAGTGAGTGACACACACACACACACATACACAAACAAGAGGGGAAAAGACAGACAGACAGACACACAGACACACAGACACACAGACAGACAGAGCGAGAGAGAGAAAGAAAGACAGACGCCAAGAGAGAGCGAGAGAGAAAGAGAGACACACACACACACACACACACAGACCGAGAGAGAGACAGACAGACAGACCGACCGACCGACCGACCGACACGCCGAGAGCGGGCGCGGGAGCGTGTCGGGCGGCGGCGGGGCGGCGGCTGTGGAGGCGCGCGTCGGGGGAAGATTTTGTGCAATTAAGGCATCGTCGGAGGATAAATATTGGATCAGGAACTACTCAGGCGGCGAGGCAGAGTCGAGGCTGGCTGGAGCAGGTTGTAAAATGTTTTACCGAATCAGGGTTTATTATTCCCTTCCCCTCTACTCCCCCCTTCCTACCTTATACCACCCCCCCTCCTCCTCCTCCTCCTCTTCCTCTTCCTCCCTCTCCTTAATTCTATCGAACCCTTCCTCTTTCCTTCTTTTTCCCCCTTTTCCTTTTTTTTTTTCGTTCATTTTCGTCATCTTCTTCTCTTACTTAATCATCTTCCATTTTTCTTTTTTTTCTTTTTCCTTCGTTTCCTTCTATTTTTATCTTTTCTTTCCTCTCTCCAAACTCTCTCTTCTTCTCCTCCTCCTTTCCCCCTCCTCCCCTCTCCCCTCCCCCCTCCTCCCCTATCCCCACCTCAACCCTTCTTCTTCTTCTTCCTCTTCCTCCTCCTTCTCCTCCTCCTCCTCCTCCTCCCTACACCCTCTTACATTTCCCTGTTCCTCCTCTTTCTCCTCCTTTCCCTTCTTCCCTCTTCCCTTAACCTTCCCTAATATCCCTCCCTTATTCTTCCGCTTCCCTTAATCTCCTCCCTTTAGGTAAACACGCACATATATTGGGAAATCTTTATTAGCCTGTTTATCTATATTCTGTTGACATGTGTGTAATATGCGTGCATATTTGCGTGTACTATATATATATATATATATATATATATATATATATATATATATATATATATATATATATATATATATGAATATACATATATATATATGAATATACATATATAAATATATATATGTATAAATATATATATATATATATATACCTATATGATATATACCTATACAAATATATATATATGCATACATACATACATATATATATATATATATATATATATATATATATATATATATATATATATATATATATATATATATATATATATATGTAATATATATATATATATATATATATATATATATATATATATATGTATGTATGTATGTAATATATATACATATATTTATATATATATATATATATATATATATATATATATATATATATATATATATATATAATAATTCATACGATCATATGAAAAATATATATACGTCAGTGCTTGGAAATGTTTTCAAGCTTAAATATGAAATGATTTCGGACAGTCGCCCAGACTAATGAAATTGCCAAGTGATTTGTGATGTTCATGCAATCAGGCAATATTGATCAGCTTTGTGTTCCCTTGCCCAGTTTGTGTTTATTTCATTCATATCTTTATTCTGATTTATGCGTCTTATTGTGATTCTGTGTTTTGGTATTCTTTATTAGATTTCTTATTATCTATAAGCTTTGATTTTGTCCAGTTTGTTTAGAATTTTTGTGCTAATTTACATATATGAGATTTTAAAAATATTATAATCTTTCATTTTTTTACTTATTTTATCAATCTGAATATATATATATATATATATATATATATATATATATATAGATTGAGATTGATAGATAGATATATAGACAGATAGATAAACAGATAGATGTATAGATAGATAGACTGATAGATATGTGTGTGTATATATATATATATTTATATATATATATATATATATATATATATATATAGAGAGAGAGAGAGAGAGAGAGAGAGAGAGAGAGAGAGAATTTCATCCTTTTCTTCTTCGTTTACCCCTTTTATTTCTTCCCTCACCTCTATTCCTTTGCTTTAATTGTCTCACTTCCTCCTTCTTTCATCCCCGCAACGTGTCTGACTCACCTCGCCTTCACTCACCTTGTTTTATGTCAAAGAACGTTGATTGATAAAGCGATCATTATCGGGGACGTTTTGGGTCTTTTTCCCCTCTTTCTTTCCTTAGTTTCCCTCTTCTCTCTTTCTCTCTTCCCTCCTTCTCCTTCCCCTCCACAGTTTATTCCTTTTTTCCCCTCTTTCTATCGATATTTCTCCACTTCTCTCTTTTTTGTTCTTTCTTTTCCCTCTACCCCAACTTTCTTGCCTTTTCCCCTTGCTTTTTTACCCTCCCACACGATACCCTCCCCCATTTCTCTCTACCAGCTCGACCCTCCCTCTCCTTCTACCCCCTATCCTCCCCCCTCCCTCTTCTCTACCCCCTATCCTCCCCCCTCCCTCTTCTCTACCCCCTGTCCTCCCCCCTCCCTCTCCTTCTACCCCCTATCCTTCCCCCACCCTCTCCTTCTACCCTCATCCTTCCCCCTCCCTCTCCTTCTACCCCCATCCTTTCCCCTCCCTCTCCTTCTACCCCCATCCTTCCCCCTCCCTCTCCTTCTACCCCGATCCTTTCCCCTCCCTCCTCCTTTCTTCCTTACACCCCTCCCACTTCTTTCCTCCCTTTTCCTTTCAGCGTTCTCGCCCTCGCAATCTTGCTGACCCGCGTTCAATTTCCGCACCGCCGGTGGATGGTAACCCCGGCCCTTATTTGCACACGGGGGGTTGTTTAGAAGCAAAATGAAGTAGACGGCCTGTCGCGCCAAGAATAACCATTGAAACAAATGGAATTAAACTAAATTAGATAATAATGATAATAATGATAGTAAAAGTAAAATTGAATTGAATTAAATTACCAACGCGAATCGCTCTTCCTCTACCACCCTTCTCCCTCTTCTTCCTTCCCCTCCCTTCATCACACAGATTCCCCACCTTCTCCCTACCAACCCCATCCCTCCCCTCCCCTACCAGTCGCATTTCTCCCCTCACTCCCCTTCCCTTCCCATCCCCAACCCCACCACCTTCCTTCTCTCTTCTCCAATATCTACCCAACCTCCCACGGTTCCTCCCCACCCTCCCCACCCCACCAATTCCCTAAGTACACCTGTACCGCAATCACTCTATCCCCTGCCCCCTCCCCTCCCCTTCCCTCCCTTTCTTTCCCTTTTTTCTCCCCTCTCCTTCTTTCCGTGCCCCCTCTCTCCTCCTTTTCCACTCCTATCTCCCCTCCCCTCCTCTCTTTCCCTCCCCTCTCCCCTCCCCCACCCTCCTCTTCACCGTACCTGTATTGGAATCACCCCTCTCCTCTCTCCCCTTCCCTCCTCTCCCCTCCCTTACCCCCTCTTCATCGTACCTGTTCTGCAAACCCCCTACCACGTAACAGTTCCTCCTCCCCTCCTCTCCCCTCCTTTCCTTTTCCTCTCAACTCTCCACTCTCCCCTCCTTTCTCCTCTCCCCTCCCCTCCCCTCCTTTCCTCCCCCCTCCCTCTCCACCCTACCTGTATTGGAATCACCCCTCCCTTCTCCACCCATTCCCCTCCCCTCCCCTCTCTATCGTACCCGTACTCTTCCTTCCGCTCTCCCCTCGCTTCCCTCTCCCCTCCCCTCCCCTCGCTTCCTCTCTCCCTCCCCTTCCCTCCTTTTCCTCTCCCCTCTCCCCTTCTTTCCCTTTCCTCCCCAACCCCTCACCACCCTACTTGTCCTGCAAACGTCCTCATCCCCTTCCCTCTACCCCGTACCCCGTACCAAATCCCCCTCCCCGCCCCTGGCCCTCTCCTCCTACCCTCTCCAATCTCCCCCTCTTTCCCGCGTCCTCGCCTTCCCCTCCCACCATCCCCCTCTCCCTTCCCCTCTCCCATCTCCCCTTCTTTCCCACTACCCTCTCCCATCTCCCTTTCTTTCCCTCTACCCTCTCCCTTCCCCTCCCCTAGCCTCCTATCCCCTCCCCTCTCCCATTTCCCCTTCTTTCCCGCTATCTACTCCCACCACTCTCCCCTTCTTTCCCTCTACCCTCTCCCTTCCCCTCCCCTACCCTCCTATCCCCTCCCCTCTCCCATCTCCCCTTCTTCCTTT
>NC_061848.1:25462385-25464885 GCF_019202785.1 Penaeus chinensis
TGGTGATGGTGGTGGTGATGGTTGGTGGTGGTGGTGGTGGGGGTGGTGGTGGTGGAGATGGTTGGAGGTGGTGGTGGAGATGGTTGGTGGTGGTGGTGGAGATGGTTGGTGATGGTGGTGGTGATGGTTGGTGGTGGGGATGGTTGGTGGTGGTGGTGGTGGGGGTGGTGGTGGTTGAGATGGTTGGAGGTGGTGGTGGGGATGGTTGGTGGTGGTGGAGATTGTTGGTGGTGGTGGTGGTGATGGTTGGTAGTGGTTGGTGGTGGAGAAGGTTGGTGGTGGTGGTGATGGGGGTGGTGGTGGTGGTGGTGGTGGTGGTGGTGGAGAAGGTTGGTGGTGGTGGTGGAGAAGGTTGGTGGTGGTGGTGATGGGGGTGGTGGTGGTGGTGGTGGTGGTGGAGATGATTGGTGGTGGTGGTGGTGGAGATGGTTGTTGGATAGTTGTTGATAATAATAATGACAATAATAATAATAATAATAATAATAATAATAATAATAGTAATAATAATAATAATGATAATGATAATAATGATAATAATAATAATAATAATAATAATGATAATTATAACAATAATAATGAAATAATAGTAATAATGCTGATAACAATATCAATGATAATAATGATAATAATTTTAATGTTAGTAATAATAATGATAATAACAATAATTATAATGATACTGATGATGATAGTAATGGTAATAATAATAATTATAATAATAGCAATGGTAATGATGACGATAATAATAATGATAATAGTGATAATGATAATGATAATATTCATCATCATCATCACTATTATTACTATTATTGTTATCAATATTATAATGATAATGAGGATAATGAAAATCAATAATAACAAAAATGATAACGGCAGGCACCCCACGCTGATTAACTATTTATCTTTACACCAGCCGTCTCTTGCCCTTCTCTCCTGCATCTCTTATTTATCTTCCTGTGTTTTCTTCTTCTTCTTCTTCTTCTTTTTTTTCCTTTTAGTTTAAGTTCTTTCTTTTTTTTTTTTTTTTTTTTTTTTTTTTTTTTTTTTTTTTTTAGTTATACACACGTGTGTTTGGTTTTCTTTTAATTTCTCTTCGTTGTATTACTCGTCCGGAGATATTTTACCCTTTTTATCTATTTTAGTAAATGGATTTAATTATATGATTCATTCTTTGAAATCTAATTGATGTTTTATTCGCGTTTTTTTGTAATTATAAAGATGTATGCCCGTGACGTCACGGCCTGCACCTCACCCAAAATTCCCGCGAAAAAAAAAAAAAAAAAATGACAGTCGCTCCCCGCACTTGGTCCAAGGAACACTGTTTTTCTTTCCATCCCTTCTTTTGATGACTAAATTGCAGTCGGCTTCAGGGAACAACGAAGGTCGTCCCAATACTCCGGGAAGAGGAAAGTTAAGGTGTGTCCTGACAATTCTTTTTCTCTCGTTAATTAGGAGCTGGGCGGTCTTCATTTATATTATGAAAATCGGATTATGTGTCGGCTCGATGATCGTGTTGGGTTTGTATTTTCATGTTGCAATATATTTTAGCTGTTGATGGTGGTTTATTGATGTTATGCTGTATTTGAATCTTTATTCGTTCTTATTACTGTCTGGTTTTATTTGGAACGATTTGTGGTCAGTTGATTTGTGCGTTCAATTTTGATATTTATATCAGATTATTTTTATGATGATACTGTGATCATAATGATGATAATAACAATAATAATAATGATGATGATAATGATAATGGTGATAATGATAACGATGATAATGATAATGATAATAATAATGATACTACTACTACTACTGCTGCTACTACTACTAATAATAATAATAATAATAATTATAATAATCATAATAATAATTATTATAATGATAATGATAATGATAATGATAATAATAATAATGATAATGATAAATGTAAATGCAATGATAATAGTATTAGTAATAACAAGGATAATTATGATGGTAATAATGACAATAATAATGATAGTGAATGTTATCATAAGCATCATCATCTTCATCATCATAATCATTATGATTATTACTATTATTATCATCATTATTATCATCAATATGATTTTCATAGTAATATTAGATAATGGAGGATAGATGTTGAATAGATGTGGTGATAATGATGTTGTTATGATGATAATGCTAAAGTAATAAAGGTAATAGTGAGGAAGTTTTTTAAAGGAATTCATAAATTTTGTTTTCCTATAAATGTTTTATAATGAAAACCTTATTAATTTTACTATTAACTTTAACAATCACCATTAGTATCGCTATAGCATTATAATCCTATTTTCTACCAGTTTATCACGCATGATAATGACACTATTGATAGGAAATATGACACAAAGGTTTTTTTATGGCGAAGTTCCGTTAGCAATTTCGCCACCCTCGCTGTCCTCACGCTGGTAGGGGGGTGACAAACTCTACGGATCGTCCCGCCGGATTTGAGTTGCGGAGGAATGCCGTGTTTGGAATGTCTATGGAAAGT
>NC_061848.1:25487401-25494901 GCF_019202785.1 Penaeus chinensis
TTCCCCTCTTCTCTCTCTCTCTCTCTCCTTCTCTCTTCTTTCTCTCTTCTTCTTTTCTCAGTCTCTCTCGTTCTCTCTCTCTCTCTCTCTCTCTCTCTCTCTCTCTCTCTCTCTCTCTTCTCTCTTCTTCCTTCCTCCTCTCTCTCTCTCTCTCTCCCCTCTCTTTTCCTCTCCCCTCCCCTTTTATCCTTCCTCCACCCCTTCTCATCCGTCAACGTATATCTCTCTCTTCCCAATCTTATCCACCTCCCCTTCTATTCTCCCCCCCCCATCCTTCCCTCATTCTCTCTCTCTCTCTCCCTTCCTTCTTCCTTCGAGACACAACAATTTATCTATTTACAGAATCGCATAATATATTTAGAGATTAAAGCAGAGGCGAACTAAAATTTTTGCGTGATCTAATTCCACGGTGAGCGAGCTAGAAATTATGGTAATAGACTTGATTTGATTTGAATCTGCATATATGATTCACAGATAAATCACCAACATATAGATGTACTGCTTATGGAGTGTGTGTGTATATGTATGAATTCATAGAAATGTGAATATGTATATATGCTCGCACGTACGTGTGTGTGTGTTCTATACTCTATGTATATGTGTATAAAAGAAATATATATATATATATATATATATATATATTATATATATATATATTATGTTTTTGTGGTGTTGTGTGTGTGGGGTGTGTTTTGGTGTATGTGTTTTGTGTGTGTGTGTGTGTTTTTTGTGTGTGTGTGCGTGTGTGTGTGTGTGTGCGTGCGTGTGTGTGTGTGTGTGCATCTGCGCCATCAGACAATCCACCTGATACAGCGGCCGTGCAACCGTTCCCTTGATTCCTCAATTATGATTTTCTTTTCGTTTTTCCTCGATTCAAGTCCTCCTCACCTCCCCTCATTTCTTCCTCTCTCTTCTCTTTTTCCTTTTCCTTTTCTCCCTCTCCGTTCTCCAAACTCTTCTTCGTCTTTCCTTCCTCCCTTTTTCTAATCTCACTCCTCCTTCTCTCATTCATTCTTCTCCCCTTCCTCCTATCTTCTATTATTCCTTTCTTTCCTCCCCTTCTCTCCTCATTTCCTCTTCTCCCCTTTCCCCCCCTTCTTCTCCTTCTTTCTTCCCCACCCTTTCCCCTTTTTCCTCTCCTTCCCCCTCTTTCCCCTCTCCTCTCCCCCCTTTCTCTCCGCCTCCCACCCCTTCTCGTCTCTCCTCCACTTCCCTCTATTTCCCTTCCCTCCTTTCCTCTCCATCTCCCTCCCTTCCCTCCTTCCCTCCTCCTCCCCTTCACTCCTTTCCTCTCCTTCTCCCTCCCTTCCCTCCTTTCCTCTCCTTCTCCCTCCCTTCCCTCCTTCCCTCCTCCTCCCTTTCCCTCCTTTCCTCTCCTTCTCCCTCCCTTCCCTCCTCCCCTCCTCCTCCCCTTCCCTCCTTTCCTCTCCTTCTCCCTCCCTTCCCTCTTCCTTCACTTCTCCTCCCTCCTCCTTCCCTCCTCTCCCCTTCCTCCTTTCCTATCCTTCTCCTCCCTTCCCTCCTTCCATCCTCCTCCCTTCCCCCTTTCCTCCCTTCCTCCTTCCTCCTCCTTTTCCTTCCCTCCCCCCTTTCCTCCCTTCTCTCCCTTCCTCCTCCTCCTCCTCCCCTCCCCCCTTTCCTCCCGTTCTCCCTCCCTTCCTTCCCCCCCTCCTCCTCCCCTTCATCTTCTTCCCTTTCAACTCTCCTCTTTCCCTTATCCACCTCATTCTAGAAAGACCAAAGTGAAAAGGGAAGAAGAAGAAGAAGAAGAAAAAACGAAAACATAATATATATCCGAAAAAAACAAACAAACAAAAAAGGAAACGAAAAAAGAGAAGAAAAAAAGAAGAAAAAAAGAATGAAAAAAAAGAAAAGAAACGAAAAAGAAAAAAAAATACGAAAGAGAAGAAAATAAAAATTAACAAATAAATAAATAAACACATAAATAAATAAGAATATAAAAAAATAGATAAATAATAATAAAAAAGAAAACCAGAGATCTGCACTTTGCAATATTAATTTCCAATCCCCAAAAGAGACAGTTTGTGATAATTATGTGTTGCATGTAATTAAGCGTCAGGCTTGAATGCAGAGTGGGAGGAGGAGAGAGAGGGAGGGAATAAGAGAGAGAGAAAGAGAGGAGAAGAGAGAGGGAGGGGGAGAAGAGAGAGAGAAAGAGAGGAGAAGAGAGAGAGGGAGAGAAGAGAGAGAGAAAGAGAGGAGGAAAGGAGAGGGAGGGGGAGAAGAGAGAGAAAAGGAGAGAAGGAAAGGAGAGGGAGGGGGAGAAGAGAGAGAGAAAGAGAGGAGGAGAAGAAGAGAGGGAGAAAGAGAGGAGGAGAGAGAGGGAGGGCGAGAAGAGAGAGAGAAAGAGAGAAGGAAAGGAGAGGGAGGGGGAGAAGAGAGAGAGAAAGAGAAGAGGAGAAGAGAGGGAGGGGAGAAGAGAGAGAGAATGAGAGAAGGAGAGGAGGGGGAGGGGGAGAAGAGAGAGAGAAAGAGAGGAGGAGAGGAGAGGGAGGGGGAGAAGAGAGAGAGAAACAGAGGAGGAGAGATAGGGAGGGGGAGAAGAGAGAGAGAAAGAGAGGAGGAGAGAGAGGGAGGGGGAGAAGATAGAGAGAAAGAGAGGAGGAGAAGAGAGGGAGGGGAAGAAGAGAGAGAGAAACAGAGGAGTAGAAAGAGGGAGGGGGAGAAGAGAGAGAGAAAGAGATAAGGAGAAGAGATGGAGGTGAAGAAGAGAAAGAGAAAGAAAGGAGGAGAGAGAGGGAGGGGAGAAGAGAGAGAGAAAGAGAGGAGGAAAGGAGAGAGAGGGGGAGAAGAGAGAGAGAAAGGGAGGAGGAAAGGAGAGAGAGGGGGGGGGAGAAGAGAGAGAGCAAGAGAGGAGGAGAGAGATGGAGGGGGAGAATAGATAGAGAAAGAGAGGAGGAGAGAGAGGGAGGGAGAGAAGAGAGAGAGAAAGAGAGGAGAGGAGAGGGAGGGGGAGAAGAGAGAGAGAAAGAGAGAAGAGAGGGAGGGGGAAAAGAGAGAGAGAAAGAGAGAAGAGAGGGAGGGGGAAAAGAGAGAGAGAAAGAGAGGAGGAGAGAGAAGGAGGGGGAGAAGAGAGAGAGAAAGAGAGGAGAGGAGAGGGAGGGGAGAAGAGAGAGAGAAAGAGAGGAGAAGAGAGGGAGGGGGAGGGGGAAAAGAGAGAGAGAAAGAGAGGAGAGGAGAGGGAGGGAGAGAAGAGAGAAAGAAAGAGAGGATGAGAAGAGAGGGAGGGGGAGAAGAGAAAGAGAGAGAAAGAGAGAAAGAAAGAAAGAGAGAGGGAGAGAAAGAGAGAGAGAGAGAGAGAGAGAGAGAGAGAGAGAGAGAGAGAGAGAGAGAGAGAGAGAGAGAGAGAGAGAGAGAGAGAGAGAGAGAGAGAGAGAGAGAGAATGGAGAGAGAGAGAGAGAGAGAGAGAGAGAGAGAGAGAGAGAGAGAGAGAGAGAGAGAGAGAGAGAGAGAGAGAAAGGTAAGAGAGAGAGAGAAAGAGAGAGAAAGAGAAGGAGAGAGGCAAACAGACAGGGACAACGACCAAAACCGAGAAGGAGAAAGAGATTCTTCAGAGAAAGCGAGAGAGAAAGATAAAAATAATAATAAAAAAATGAGAAAGAAATCACTAACGGAGAGTCAAAACTGCCGGCCAGTCGTTTCAAAAGTCGTTCGCCGACCTAAAAGAAGTCCAGCTGAGGAGAAGCTTATTTGTCACGACTTAACAAGGGAAGCTGCAATCAGGGCCGGTCGAGAGAGGGAGGGGAGGAGGGGGGGGAGAGGGAGGGAGGGAAGGGGAAGGGAGGGAGGGAGGGAGGGAGGGAGTGGGAGGGGGGAAGGAAGGGGTGAAGGGAAGGGCAAGGGCAAAGGGGGAGGGTAGGGGGAGGGAGAGGGGCGAGTGTGTGAATCAATACTTTCACTTCTATCCCCCTTCCCCCCCCCTCTCCTCTCCTCCCCCCCTCTCTCTCTCTCTTCACTTACCACGCATTCTCACACACACTAATTCGGCATCGCGACCTCAAATACACTCTATGCACACTCACCTTTCTCGGGGACGCAATTTGCATATTCACTCCTTAGCCTCGCGTTCGGGACACTTTTGCATCAATGTCCAGATTACGATTTGCATCTCACTTTCGCACAATTATATATTTCGTAAACATTTGCATCCACGTCAGCTACACATACATACTGTACATACATACACGGACACGTCTACAGGCGTACATACATGGATACGAGCGAGTGCAAAAACAAACACGCACACACATTAACTTACGCGAACACACAAACACACATCAAGAACACAAACAAACAAGCAAACAATTATTACCCCCCCCCCCCCATACACACACCAAACATACAAAAGGACTTATTAACATACGAACTGACACACACACACACACACACACACACACACACACACACACATCATTTACATTTTCACTAAGTCTTCGACACTCTCGTTTTCCTACCGTCAAATATACAGGAAAACAGGCGGCAGCAATTTCGCTATACAATCACTATAACACGATAGGGAAGACAACGAAGAATTGATTTGCAATTCGCTGAAACTGATCGATATTAATTGGTGAACAAGGTGGTTTGAGGGATTGAAGGGGGGGGGGAGGGGTGAGAGGAGGGAGGGGAGGGGGATGAGGGAGAGGAGAAGAGATTATTTTCTTTCTTTTTTTAGTTCTTTTTTTGAATTTCTTAAAGTATCCACAACTGAAAGAGAGAGAAAGAGAGAGAAAGAGGGAGAGAGAGAGAGAGAGAGAGAGAGAGAGAGAGAGAGAGAGAGAGAGAGAGAGAGAGAGAGAGAGAGAGAGAGAGAGAGAGAGAGAGAGAGAGAGAGAGAGAGAGAGAGAGAGAGAGAGAGAGAGAGAGAGAGAGAGAGACAGACAGACAGACAGAGACAGAGAGAGAGACAGACCGACAGAGAGAGAGAGAAATACAAAAAAAATCCATCATATTTTGAAATGAAATGTAATATTTGTTGACGTTAGATACATTTCGATGATCATTCAACCCAACATTGGCCGCCAGATCAATATGCTATTTCAACATTATTTTTTTTTTTTTACCTTGTTCCTTTCTCAAACATTCTGAAAATAATACCATCCCGTCGATATCCAATAAAATTGATAATTGAATCCTGATCCTTTGGAAAAAAATGAGATAGAAATAAAATATGAGCGAAGTAAATCCTGTTTTGCGTATTAAGCCATATTGTGGGTAACTTTGTAAATCCATTTAAAGAAAAAAAGGGATAATAATTATTATCGTTTATACTATGACCACCTTCCTTTTTTTTATTCGAAGTTCACTATATAAACACGAGAAGACAACTTTAAAAAAGGAGAGATTTATAATCAAAGTTTCTGAACTTCTTTTTTTTACGGTTCGAAATTTGTTTACCAGCGGTGCTTTCTGTTTTTTTTTTTTTTTTTTTTTTTTTTACGTGGTCTCATTTTCAGTGTGACCGATCGCGCAAGGCTTTCCCGCCGGCTTAAATCTTTTTTCTCCTCTTTCTTTCTCCATTTCATACACTCAGAGGTGTTGTTTTATTATCTAAATAACATGCTTGATTAACTTTCAGCATGATTATCTCACATTAAATCACCAAAAACACTCGATTAGCTAATCAGAATATCGATCAAATTCGATTTTTTTTTTTAGCCCGGCGGTCTCTCTCTCTTCCCGCCACAATTCCCGGGAGAATTCATTCATTCGGGGGCGAGCTCGCGCGCACGCATAATCTCACCGTTCCACGCTAAGGCATATGAACTGCCAACACACCTCTTTTATCATTACTATCTAGCCACCCGAGTAAACTAACCACAACAATTACCGAAAACGAGCCGCTCAATAATCGATACTTAGTTTTCTTCGTGATTATTAGCGCGCTCGACCCCCTTTGCGGCTCCCTCGCCCGACCTCAGAAGGGCTTCGTTCAACCCCTTTATTACTAAGCCCGCGGGGACTGGGCTCAACCTCCATCGCCGACCTCAACAACAACATCCTGAGGGGGTGTTGGGGAAAAGGGGAAGGGGAACAGGGGAATAAGTGAGGAGGAGGAGTAAGAGGGAGAGGAAGAGGCGGAGGAAGGTAACGGGGTAGCATTATAGACGTGTAGCGGAATGATGGCAATGACAATGCAAATAAAACGGGCATAATTTTCAGTCGGAATAGGCAAAGTATTTTTTATTTTTTTTGAGGGGGATGCCAAATAGAGAAGGGAGAATAGAGGAATCCGTCACGCGTCATTTTAAACGTACATAGAACGCAATCCCGACGCACTCGCACGTACACGGACGCACACATATGCAAACAAACACGCGAACAAGGACTGCCAACCGCTATCGCTATTTCTCGCCGTTAATTACCATAGCCATTACTGCAAACGCGTAAATGGAAAGAACGGCCATTTTTCTCCCCGTGTTTGAGAATCTCGGTATACGCGTTCGGCAGAAAATACATCCTATATTAGCTAACGCAATTTACTTATCTACTCATTTACAACCTTCAACAATTTCACTATATACCAAACTCAAATATAAACCACCATAATAAAATAATAATAATAATTCAGATCACAAATACAGCCTTATAATCACCCTCACCATTACCATTAAGACTTAACAACTAATCTTTAAACAACACAGAAATCGTCAATAATCCCAAACGATCCCTGAAAATAAAATGAATCCGGTCTGCACTTACACGAACGGCGAATTCACACGACCGACGGCATTCTTTTACGCGAACGGCAACGGGCCTTTCGCCGGCACAGAGGCAGCGGCGGACGAGGGCGGAGGCAGAGATAAAGCAGATTTTTATTACTGGTGTTGTTTTTGTGTTGTTATTATCAATATAATTATTGTTGTTATTATTACTATTATTATTATTGCTATTATTATAATTATTGTTATTATTATTATTATTATTATTATTACTATCATTATTATTATTATTATTATTGCTATTCTTATTCTTATTGTTATTGCTGTTATCATTATTGTTGTTTTGTTGTTGTTGGTTGTTATCATGATTGTTATTATTATCATTATTATTACTACTATTATTGTTATCATTATTATTAGTGTTATTAACATTATCATTATCATTGTTGCTCTTGTTACTATAATCATTATTGTTATCATTTTTATTTTAGCTGTTGTTAGTACTGTTACTGTTATTAAGTCATTATTATTTCGTAATTATTATCACAATTATTGTTATCATTATTATTATCATTATCGTTATCAGTATTCTTATTACTTTTATTAAATATTATTATCATTATTATTATTACTATTATTATTATCATCATTATTATTATCATTATTATGTTTATTATTGTTGTTGTTGTTGTTGTTATCACAATTATTATTATCATTGCTATTGTTATTATTATTATTATAATTACCATTCCTATTATCATTATTGTTATTATTATTGTTGTTACTTTTATCATTATTGTTATTATTATTGTTGTT
>NC_061848.1:25499901-25502246 GCF_019202785.1 Penaeus chinensis
TAATAAGGGTAATGATAATAATAGTAATGCTAATAATAACAGTAATGCTAATAATAATAATAATGATAATAATAATAATAATAAAAGTAAGAAGAAGAACACCTACTATAACAATGCTAATGATAACAATATTGATAACAACAACCACGAAAACTATAATAACAATAATAGTAATAATAATAATAATGATAGTAATAATAATAATAATAATAATAATAATAATAATAATAACAATAATAATAATAACAATAATAACAATAACAACCATAGAGATAAAAAAATAATAATACTTACAACACTAGTTATAATAAAAATAATAATGAAGATAATGATGACAACAACAAACAACAACAGTAATAATTATAATAATGATAGACTCAGTCGATAACAAATTCCTTGCCATTGAGATTTTCGAAAGCGCTCTCACTGCCGGGCAACACTCCACCGCCGCGTCGAGATTCACAGGCGGGCAACATCACAGGCCAAACACAAGGAGGTGAAGCTGTTATCATACTCTCGACCAGAGCCTTCAGATCACTTCAGGAACGGCTGATTGGATTTATATAAACGTACGAATAGAGAAAAAAAATATTTAAAGATGTGAATAAGGAGGGGGGGGGGGGGGGGAAATATATTCCTTTCGGATAGACTTGTCCGCACGTACACTGGCGAGGAGGTATTATTTTTTCGTTCAATTATTTTTCTCTTTCTGTCTGTTTCTTTCTTTCGGAGGGTTCGCACAGCCGGTCGGTAGCGTTGTGCTTGCGAGCGGGGAACAATAACAACAATAACACAAGCACCTGCGACGGCGATCAATCACAAACACTAGCGTCGGCGATGATCACAAAGTCAATTGAGAACCGATCAAATCCTCATTAAGTCGGGAGTGGGGAGAACGAGCTTCTGTGCGAGAGGCGGGGAGGCAGGCGGCCGATGGGGAGATGCTGGATATCTCTCTCTCTCCCCTCTCTCTCTCTCTCTCTCTCGCTCTCTCGCCCTCTCTTTCGCTCTCGCGCTCTCTCTCTCTCTTTCTCTTTCTCTCCCTCGCTCTCCGTTCCGAGGGCGACACCGCTGCGAGGGGAGACGCGCGGCGCTCTCGAGGCTAGCTGTCGGTCGGTTTCCTGTCGTCGGCGGGCGGTCGGAGGTCGGGCGGTCGGTCGGGGGGAGGGGGGCAGGCGGCGGCGGCGGAGGAGGAGGAGGAAATGTTTTTCTTCTTGTTTTGTTTTTTATCGTCTTCTTCTTCTTTCGTGTTTCCTTTCTTCGTCTGTATTTTTCCCTCTCTTTCTTACTTTTTTTTTCCTTTCTTTTCCTTCGAGATGATGCTAGCGGCACTCACACTGGCGCTGTCGTCTTCGAAGGTCCTTGTAGCGGGGAAGGTGTTCGGGGTGGAGGAGGGGAAGGGAGGGGGTGGAGTGGAGGGGGGGGGGGCAGACAAGGATGGGGGGTCCAAGTTCACCTCGACGTTGGTGACTCCCCTGTCCCCCCCGTCCCCCTTCCCCTCCGCGCCCCCCTCCCCTCGCCCCGTCCCCCGGCTACCTCCCCGCCGCGCCCTCCGCCGCCCGCTCGCTCCCCTCGCTCTCGCAGGACCCGAGGACGAGCTCCGTGCGAGCGAGAGGACCGGGCGGGCGGCTGGCGCTCGTAAACCGGAGTCTCGGCGGGCGTTAGCGCTCTAATTACCTTCCACGACCTGCCAGAGAAAAGTCGTAGGGGCGAGAGTCTCCCCCTTTCCCCCCACCGCCCCTTCCCTCCCCCTTCTGCTCCCTTTTAGGTCCAGCAGAAAACGCCCCAGCCTCAGCAGGAGCCCCAGGGACCTGCTCCTGCTCCCACGCCCTGCTGGCCCACACTGTCCCCGCACCGCTCTGTCCCTGTTTTATAGTCCATTCCATGGGCGACTAACTCCTGTTTCGTGGGCCACTAACTCTTATTCTTCACTTGTGGCGCCCAAATGCAAAATTACACGATGAACTAAGCTGGGCATGAAGCGGGAACTCCAGTGCAGCCAGCCAAAGCAACCAGCCAAGCCAGGGAACCAGTAGACGGGCGCCTGGCCACTCAGCCCGACCTGGGGGGGAGGGGGAAGGCAGGAGGAGGGGGGAGGCTTCAACCCCTTACTCCTCCTCCTCCTCCTTCTTCCTCCTCCTCCTCCTCCTCCTCCCCCCCCCATACCCCCCCACCCACCCACCCACCCACTTTGCTCTACGCCTGTACGTGTGTTTGTGTACGTATGTGTGTGTATATGTGTTTTGTGTTATCATCATCATCATCATCATCGTCATCTTGCCTTTTCCTTTTTTTCCCCCTCCTCCCCCTCCTCCCATCTCCCCCTTCTAAACCCTTCCCTTTCC
>NC_061848.1:25519846-25522346 GCF_019202785.1 Penaeus chinensis
TTTTCTCTCTCTGTCTCTCTCCTCGTGCTTCTTCCTTCTTCCTGTAAACATGGTTGATGAAGGGTGATCCTTGTGCAATATATATATATATATACATATATATATATATATATATATATACATATATATATATATATATATATATACATATATGTGCGTATATATATGTATATGTATATGTATGTTTTAATTTCTTTTACTTTCCATCTTCTGTTTTTTATATATATTCAGTGCCCTCCTTTGCTGCATCTTCCTCTGGTTTCTATTTGTGTTTTTTTTGTATTATGTATTTGTTTCTTACGTTGCAACACAGCAATTCCATAGTGATTAGGCGGCCTGTAGAGCGATGTCCCCCCCCCCCCCCGCCCCCTGCAAGTCCGTAGGAACCGCAGAGTGGCCGGTTGGTAGCCCTTGGTAAAAAAAAAAAAAAAAAAAAAATATTGTGGAGTGTAGATATGTAGATGATGATGCTTTGATTTTTGTTTTCTTTGTTTTTCGTTTTGTTTACGTGTTTGTTTGGTTGGGTGTTTGTTTGTTTGGTTTGTTTGGTTTTGGGTATTTAAGTTTGTTTTTTTTTGGTATTTATTGGTATTGTTGTTTGTTGTTATTATTATTATTGTTATTGTTATTTTGCATTTTGACCATATAGTGGTACTGGTGAGTTGAATCTTGTTTGTATTGTGATTTTTGTATTTTTTTTTGTGAATTGTGTTATAGTATTTTGAAATATTCAGAATTATAATAACTAATGTTATTTTTTTTTTCTCTCTCTTTCTATTTTCATCTGTCTGCCTCGCCTCGCCTCGCTTCATCTACGGACATTCGTCAAACCGCTGTGTGTCTATCTGTCTATTAATTTTCTATCTTTCTTTTCGCTTCTCTCTCTCTTTCTCCCTCCCTCCCTCCCTCCCTCCCTCCCTCCCTCCCTCCCTCCCTCCCTCCCTCCCTCCCTCCCTCCCTCCCTCCCTCCTTCTCTCCTGCAATCACTTCTTGCAACCCATATGACACGCGCACCTTCAACCCGTCGCCACTCACTCAAATCTTTCATTCTTATTTATGGTCGGTTGCCTTTCCCTCCCCCCTCCCCCCTCCTCCTCCCTTTTTCTTGCTCCTAACCCCCTATCCCTTTTTCTTTCCTTTTCCTTTTCCTTTTCTGTTTCTCGTTGTCTATTCTGCTTTTTATTTTATTTTGTCTTCCTTCCTCGTTCTTCTTTTTCTCCTTCTTCTCCTTCTATCTCTTCTTCCTCTTCTTCTTCCTCTTCCTTCTATCTCTTCTTCCTACTTCTGCTCCTCCTCCTCCTGCTGCTCCTCCTCCTCCTCCTCCTCCTCCTCCTCCTCCTCCTCCTTCTCCTCCTCCTCCTCCTCCTCCTCCATCACCATCATCATCTTGCCTCCTTTTCCTCTCTCTGTTTATCTCTCTTTCTCTCTCTCTCTCTCTCTCTTTCTCTCTCTTTCTCTCTCTCTTTCTATCTCTCTTTCTCTCTCTCTTTCTCTCTCTTTCTCTCTCTCTTTCTCTCTCTCTTTCTCTCTCTCCTTCTCCCTCTCTTTCTCTCTCTTTCTCTCCATCTCCTCCTCACTCACGCCCACGCGCCCACTCCGCCGCCCGCAGCCGGTGCCGCCGCCGAAGCCCCCGAGGAGGTCGATGTGCCCGCCCTCGCCCACGCCCGACGGAGAGCAGGACGCCCCCGCCTACGAGACCATCTACTTCAAGAGCCAAGAACAGGTGGGTAGCATGGGCGGGGTTTCGAGTGGGTGGGGTTCGGTTGGGTGGGGGGGGTTCGGGATGGTGGGGGGGATCGGGTGGGCGGTGGGCGGGGGGATCGGGTGGGCGGTGGGTTATCCCGAGGCTAGAAATGGGCGGGAGGGAATCGGGTTTTGTGTTTTAGGATTGCTAATGTTAGAAGCTCGTGTTATAAATGGGCGTGGAATCGGCCTTCATCTTTTGGGAATTAAAGGGGGTTCTTATGAATGTGAATGAATAAATTAAGAGTTTTAGAAATTATTATTCTGTGTGTGTGTGTGTGTGTGTGTGTGTGTGTGTGTGTGTGTGTGTGTGTGTGTGTGTGTGTGTGTGTGTGTGTGTGTGTGTGATATTTTTTCTTATTGGGTTGTGATTGTGAATCCAAGATTCGCTGCAAATATATGATTTATTGTGTTCTATTTTTCGTCTCTTGGATTTGATTCCGCGACTGTGATTGGTCGAAAGAGATTTTCTTTTTTTAAAGATATATATATTTTTTTAAATGCATTATTTAGAAACCCGGCGATTGGTCGAGGTTTGAACGACTTTCCATTGCGACTTTGCACGTGATTGGCCGTTGATAGCCCTGATAAAACAAAGGCATAGGTGGCACGCGTGAAGGCCTTCTCTGATTGGTCGGTGGAGCGAGGTTATGAGTGGCCGCCGCACGGGTGATTGACGTGGCGAATGGTGATTGGCTGATTGGAGGTGCGGCTGTGTTTTCCGTTTTTCTTTTGTTTTTTCTTGATTTTTTTTTTT
>NC_061848.1:25539846-25550612 GCF_019202785.1 Penaeus chinensis
GGAGGGAGGGGTTTGCTCTTGAGTGGGGAGGAGGGAAAGGGGAAAAGAAGGGAGGGAGGGAGGGGGGAAATGAGGGATTTTCTTGAGGGGGTAGGGGGAATGGAGGGTGGAGGGGGAATAGGGGAAAAGAAGGAAGAGGAAGGAGGGAAAAAGGGGGGAGGAGGGGGAAAAGAGGGAATGGGGAGGAGAGAAGAGTGGGACAAGGGGGGGGGGGGGGCGACAAAGAAAGGGTACGACGTCTTGGAACTGCGTTTTTTTCTTTTTTTTTCATTGTTGTTTTGTCCCCGGACTTATGAGTTATGAAAAAGTTACCACGTGGTAGAAGAGGTTCTATTCTGTAGATCATTTTTATTTATTTATTTTTTATTTATTTATTGATTTGTTTATTGTACTTTTTATTACGAAGGAAGAAGGTGCGATGGATGGGGGGGGGGGGGGGGTGAGATTTTCCTCGAGAGGGATTTTTCCATTCTTTTCTTTTTCTTTTTCTTTTACTTTGCTTTTTATCTTATCATCCCCCACTCTGGCCGCGGGAATCTTCTCTCTCCTCTAGGTGTTTCCAGGGCCGCATGTTAAAAAAAAAAAAAAAAAAAAAAATCTAGTAGGAGAGGTCTTTGTGGCATGGTAGTGGCATAGGCTGTTATTAGACTTGCGTGCCTACATTTATGCTTACATAAATACATACATACATGGATATATACATACAGACATACATGCATACAGACATTCATGCATACATACATACATACATGGATACATGCATACAGACATACATGCATACATACATACATACATACATACATACATACATACATACATACATACATACATACATGCATACATGCATACATGCATACATGCATACATGCATACATACATACATACATACATACATACATACATACATACATACATACATACATACATACATATATACATAGAATATATATATGTATATATAGATAGATGGATATAGATATAGATATAGATATGCTGTATATATGTATGATAGTATATCTGTATATTATTTACGAATTATATATTATGTATATATGTATGATTGTATATGTGTATGTATGTATTTTATGTACGTATCATTAAAAAAATAATAATAATGAAAATAATTTTGTGAATTCTGTAAAATATACAGTTTCGAGTTTTGTTTGAAGGTCAGTTTTTGAAGAAAAGCGAAAATTCCGTATTTTTTCCCCTTAGTGTGTTGGAGGATGAAAGGCACGAAACGAAACGAAATGGTTTTTATTGCGTCTCAAGTGGATACGCTTGAAATTGAGAAGGCGTAAGAAATGTTGCAACTGGTGTATTTGAATATTGCTGGGGGGAAATCTATTCGGCTTTTTGTTATTTTTTTGTTTTGTTTTTGTTTTTCTTCCTTTTCTTTTTCTTCTTCTTCTTCTTCTTCTTCTTCTTCTTTTCTTTCTTCTTCGCCTTCTTCTTCTTCTTCTTCGCCTTCTACTTCTTCTTCTTCTTCTTCGCCTTCTACTTCTTCTTCTTCTTCTTCGCCTTCTACTTCTTCTTCTTTTTTTCTTCTTCTTTCTCCTCCTCCTTCTTCTTCTCCTTTTTCTTCTTCTTCTTCTTTTTTCTTCTTCCTCTTCTCCTCCGTCTCCTCTGGTTTGTTTTTTTAGGGGAAATGTTGAATTATTTTTGACTGTTGATTGAGATGAAGATGTAATTGCTAAAGTCTTCTTTATCTGCCCGGAAATAAGATAAAGGGGAATGATACAAATGAAAATAAACGAAAAGAAAAGAAAAACCGACCCTTAAAGATTGTTTTCTCCTTTCATGAGGCTTTTCTCTTGAAGATGCAAGTTGAGGAAGATTTTTTTGTTTTTTTGTTTTTTGTTTTTGTTTTTGCTAGTTGGGGGGAAAAAGAAGTCTTCAACGAAATATGTACAAAAGAAACTTTACCAGATTAATTTTTTTTTTTTTTTTTTTTTACGGGGGCCTTTGTCAATGTTTTTGTTGATGTCGTCGTCGTCGTCGTCGTCGTCGTCGTCGTCGTCGTCGTCGTCGTCGTTATTATTGTTGTTTTCCTGTCCTTGTCTTTATTCCCACGGACAATTATTTGAAATATAGACACAGACAGACAGACACGAAGAAGCAAACCCACACAGACGAAACATCCTATAGCAGAGCACGCAGTCCGACGCGTTTGAAACATGTCCGTCGAGCAGGCAGTTCATGGGCGCCAGAACTCTTGGTCTCGGCCGGGCACCTTTACCCGCTTTTTATTACCGGGAGGAACCGGGCTTATTGCAGGCTGGCTTCCTTAGGGGTTATTAGGGGGGGGGGGGGAGGGGTTGTAGGTGTGGGTTGTGGGTTGTTATGGCTAAGAGCAGAGGGGTTGTCGGCGACGGGGAGGTGGAGACGCTTTGGGGGGGAGGGGGAGGTTATTCTCGGAATGCACGTGGAATGTACTGGGTGTGTGTGTGTGTGTGTGTGTGTGTGTGTGTGTGTGTGTGTGTGTGTGTGTGTGTGTGTGTGTTTGTGTGTGTGTGTGTATACGCACATACATTCACATGTGTGTATGTATGTATTTATGTATTCAAGTACATCAGCATGTAGGTATAAATTTATACGGTAGGCTGGTAGGCTGTCTGTGTGTGTTTGTGCCTCACCATGACTACCTTTTAAGAGCTGATGTTGCTGTCTGCTTCAGTAATCGGTGTTGCCTGGAGGACAGATCGGAAGGATTTTACAAATGAAAAGAGATTCGAGTCTGAGAATCTAATGAATTGTTCCTTGTAATTCCTAATAAGGAGGGGGAGGAGGGGGGGAGGAGGAGGGGGGAGGAGGATGAGGAAGGGGGGAGGAGGAGGGGGAGGAGGATGAGGAAGGGGAGGAGGAGGAAGGGGGGAGGAGGATGAGGAAGGGGGAGGAGGAGGAAGGGGGAGGAGGAGGAGGAAGGGGGAGGAGGAGGAGGAAGGGGGAGGAGGAGGAGGAAGGGGGGGGAGGAGGAGGAAGGGGGGGGAGGAGGAGGAGGAGGAGGAGGAGGAGGAGGAGGAGGAGGAGGTGGGGAGGGGGAGGAAGGGGGAGGAGAGGAAGGGGGAAGGAGGAGGAGGAGGGGGGGAGGAGGAGAGGAGGAGGGAGGAGGAGGAGGAGGGAGGAGGAGGTGGAGGAAGGGGGAGGAGGAAGGGGGGAGGAGGAGAAGGGGGAGGAGAGGAGAAGGGGGGGAGGAGGAGGGAGGGGGGGAGGAGGAGGAAGGGGGGGAGGAGGAGGAGAAGTGGGGAGAGGAGGAAGGGGGGGGATTATTTTTTATTTTTGTTTTCTTTTGCTGCTGCGCCATCTTGTTTTTTTGTTTTTGGTTTTTTTTTTCTTTCTCTTAAAGTTCCTTTTTCCTTTCGGCATCTGCGTGTTCGTGTTAAAGTCCCCGCCTTCTCTTTGTTTTTTTCCCCTTTTTTTTTTCCGTTTTTTTTTTATTCTTTTTTTTTTTTCAAGGAAACGTTATAATATGATTTGGGAAATTTCCTTTATTTTTTATTTTGTTTTATTTTGTTCTGTATTGTTGGCGTGTTTGTTTGGTTGTATGTTTATTACAGTGACTTTTTTGTGTGTGTGTAATTTGCCCAGCTATGTATTTGAGTATTTTATATATATTGGAGACGCAGGTAAGATGTGTTAAAAAAAACTTATTTTCATAAGAAGTGTGTTGGGTGTTGTTGTGTGTTTTGGGTTTTGTGTGTGTTTTGGTGTGTGTGTGGGGGGGTGGGGTGTTGTGTGTGTGTGTGTTTATTTTAACTGGTACAGAGGTGGGTAAATGCCAGAGATCAAGATGAATATGTAAATGACACCCTTGGTGAATTGTTCACTCGCACCATCCACATTGGTGGACAAACCAGGGCGAAGGATTGAATGGGAGGGGGGAGGGGGAGGGGGAGGGATGGCCAGGCTAATAGAATGCAGGTGTTTCCAAGACGAGAGGGGAAGGAGGGGGAGGCGTGATACCCCCCTCCCCTTCTCCCCTTTCTCCCCCTTCCCTGCTTGAGTTGTTTTTTTTTTCCACCTTTTTCCAAACTCGCCCCCTCTTCTCTCTCTCCTCTCTCTCTCTCTCTCTCCCTCTCTCTCTCTCTCGCTTCCCCCTCTTTTCTTTTTCTCCCCCCTTTCTCTTCTCCTCCCCCCCACCCTCTCTCTCTCTCTTTTTCCTTTTACCTTTTCTCTCTCCTTTTTCTCTTTTTCTCTCTCTCTCCTTCGTCTCTCTCTCCCTCTCTCTCTTTTTCTCTTTCCTCCCCCCCCCCCTCTCTCTCCTTTTCTCGCATTTTTCTCTCTTCCCACTCTTTCCTCTTCTCTCCTCTTTCCCCTCTTTCTCTCTCTCTCCTCTTCCCTCCTCTCTCTCTCTCTTCAAACTCTTTTCTTCTCTCTTCCCCCCCTCTCTCTTCCTTTTCTCCCCCCCTCTCCTCATCTCTCCTCTCTCCCCCTTCTCTCTCTCTTCTCTCACCCTCCCCTCTCTCTCTTCCCCCCCCCTCACTCTCCCCCTCCCCCCCCTCTCTCTCTCTCTCTTTTTCCAAACTCTCTTTTATTTTTCTCTCTCTCTCCCTTCTCCTCTCTTTTTCTCCCCATCTTCTCTCTCTCTTTTTCCCCTCTCCCTCTCCTCTCTCCTCTTCTTCCTTCTTCTTCTTCTTCTTCTCTCTTTCCTTCCTCTCTTTCCTCTTCTTCCCCTCCTTTCTCTCTTTTCCTTTCTTTTTCCCTTTTTCCTTTTCCTTTCTCCTTTTTTCTTCTCTCTTTTCGGGCTCTTCTCGCTGCCTCTCTTCTCTCTCTCTCTCCTATCTCTCCTCTCCCTCCCTCCTCTCTCCTCATCTCTCTCTCTCTTTTTCTCCTCTCTCTCCTTTTTCCCCTTTTTTTTTGTTTATTTCAACCTTTCACACTTCGTTTACTTTCCTCCAACCCTCTTGCAAGCACGTGGTGGAGGAAATGGGGGCGAATGGAGAGAAAGAGAGGGAGGAGGGAGATAGGGAGAAAGTTAGGAAGGAAGGAAGGGAGGGAGGAAAGGGGGAAGGAAGAGAGAGAGAGGAAAGATGCTGAGAGGAGAGAGCGAGAGACAGAGAGTCAGCGAGAAGGAAACAGAGCGAGAGAGGAGGGGGAGGAGGAGGAGAAAAAAGGAAGTGGAAAAAAGGCTGATTATCTTCCGTGTTACGTAAGGTGATTGATTCTTCTGTTGTTGTTGTTGTTACTGTCGTTGTCATCGTCGTCATTCTTGTTTCCGTGGATATTGACGTTGTTGTTGTTGTTGTTGGTGTCGCTGTACTTGTTCTTGTTGCCGACGTGGATGTTGTTGTTGGTGTCGCTGTACTTGTTCTTGTTGCCGACGTGGATGTTGTTGTTGGTGTCGCTGTACTTGTTCTTGTTGCCGACGTGGATGTTGTTGTTGTTGTCGCTGTACTTGTTCTTGTTGCCGACGTGGATGTTGTTGTTGGTGTCGCTGTACTTGTTCTTGTTGCCGACGTGGATGTTGTTGGTGTCGCTGTACTTGTTCTTGTTGCCGACGTGGATGTTGTTGGTGTCGCTGTACTTGTTCTTGTTGCCGACGTGGATGTTGTTGTTGTCGCTGTACTTGTTCTTGTTGCCGACGTGGATGTTGTTGTTGTTGTTGTCGCTGTATTTGTTCTTGTTGCCGACGTGGATGTTGTTGTTGGTGTCGCTGTACTTGTTCTTGTTGCCGACGTGGATGTTGTTGTTGTTGTCGCTGTACTTGTTCTTGTTGCCGACGTGGATGTTGTTGTTGGTGTCGCTGTACTTGTTCTTGTTGCCGACGTGGATGTTGTTGGTGTCGCTGTACTTGTTCTTGTTGCCGACGTGGATGTTGTTGGTGTCGCTGTACTTGTTCTTGTTGCCGACGTGGATGTTGTTGGTGTCGCTGTACTTGTTCTTGTTGCCGACGTGGATGTTGTTGTTGTCGCTGTACTTGTTCTTGTTGCCGACGTGGATGTTGTTGGTGTCGCTGTACTTGTTCTTGTTGCCGACGTGGATGTTGTTGGTGTCGCTGTACTTGTTCTTGTTGCCGACGTGGATGTTGTTGTTGTCGCTGTACTTGTTCTTGTTGCCGACGTGGATGTTGTTGTTGTTGTTGTCGCTGTATTTGTTCTTGTTGCCGACGTAGATGCTGCTGACTTTGGCGACGGTGCGGATGAAGGCAATTAGGTTGATCCGATAATTACGGTCCCTCGAAGCTGCGATGGCTCACCGTGGGTGTGTTCTGGACGGCCACGTGCTCGGCGGCCGGGGGGGGGGGGTGGGGCGGGGGGCGGAGATTAGTTGCTCTTGCTCTTGCTCTCTCTCTCTATCTTTCTGTCTATCTATCTATCTATCTATCTATCTATATATCTATCTATCTATGTATATATATATAATCACTCACTCTCCCTCCCTCCTTCCCCATATATATATATATATATATATATATATATATATACATATATTTACATATATATACATATATATACATATATATATATATATATATATATATGAGGTGGGGGAGCAGGAGTTACGAAGTTGCGGTTGGAGCAATACTGTAGACCAGGGCTTATTGGCGAAATAGGATAAGTGTTTTTCAAAATGGGAAAGTCCGGATTAGCAACGCAGTATTCCACCCCCACCCCCCCACCCCCCCTCCCAGCTTTCGTCCTACTCTTCTTACCCTCTCTCTTCCATTTACTTACACCCCCGCCTTTCGGACTCTCTCTCTTTCCTCACTCTCTCCTTTCTCTCTCTCTCTCTCTCTCTCTCTCTCTCTCTCTCTCTCTCTCTCTCTCTCTCTCTTTCTTATCCTTCATTCTTCTTGCTACCCTTCCTTCTTCCTTACTCTCATTCCTTCCCCCTTACCCTCCCTTTTTCTTCCTTACTCTCATTCCATCCTCCGTACCTTCCCTCCTTCCTCCTTTCTCCCTCTCCTTTCTCTCTCTCCTTTCTCTCCCTCCTTCCCTCCATCTCCTTTCATACACCGCCCCCTCTCCCAATTTCCCTTTTCGTTTCCCGTGACAAAATCTGTCATCGGGTGTCATAAGTAAATGCCCGAGAAGTTGCGTCTTGAGGGGAAGGGGTTCCGGCTGCATTCTTCTTCCATGGTTTCCCCTTACTCCTTTTAACTTTCAGGATGTGGGAAGGATAATGAAGGAGAGAAAGAGAAAGAGAAAGAGAAGAAGGAGAGGGGGGGAGGGAGGGGAGGGAGGGAGGAAGAAACAGATCGATACACAGATGGTAATAGGGTAAGGTTGATAATAGTATTCCCGAGAACATGAGATTCCCACCAGTAAGGGACAGCGATAGGATTCCCGAGAATATGAGATTATAAACAGGAAGGGACGGCGATTGGATTCCCGAGAACATGAGATTCCCACCAGTAAGGGACAGCGATAGGATTCCCGAGAATATGAGATTTTAAACAGGAAGGGACGGCGATAGGATTCCCGAGAACATGAGATTCCCAATAGGAAAAGTCGGAGATAGGATTCCCGAGAACATGAGATTCCCAATAGGAAAAGTCGGAGATAGGATTCCCGAGAACATGAGATTCCCAATAGGAAAAGTCGGAGATAGGATTCCCGAGAACATGAGATTCCCAATAGGAAAAGTCGGAGATAGGATTCCCGAGAACATGAGATTCCCAATAGGAAAAGTCGGAGATAGGATTCCGAGAACATGAGATTCCCAATAGGAAAAGTCGGAGATAGGATTCCCGAGAACATGAGATTCCAATAGGAAAAGTCGGAGATAGGATTCCCGAGAACATGAGATTCCCAATAGGAAAAGTCGGAGATAGGATTCCCGAGAACATGAGATTCCCAATAGGAAAAGTCGGAGATAGGATTCCCGAGAACATGAGATTCCCAATAGGAAAAGTCGGAGATAGGATTCCCGAGAACATGAGATTCCCAATAGGAAAAGTCGGAGATAGGATTCCCGAGAACATGAGATTCCCAATAGGAAAAGTCGGAGATAGGATTCCCGAGAACATGAGATTCCCAATAGGAAAAGTCGGAGATAGGATTCCCGAGAACATGAGATTCCCAATAGGAAAAGTCGGAGATAGGATTCCCGAGAACATGAGATTCCCAATAGGAAAAGTCGGAGATAGGATTCCCGAGAACATGAGATTCCCAACAGGAAAGGGACGGCGATAGGATTCCCGAGAATATGAGATTCCCACCAGGAAGGGACGGCGATTGGATTCCCGAGAATATGCGATTCCCACCAGGAAGGGACGGCGATTGGATTCCCGAGGATGTGAGATTCCCACCAGGAAGGGACGGCGATTGGATTCCCGAGAATGTGAGATTCTAAACAGGAAGGGACGGCGATTGGATTCCCGAGGATGTGAGATTCCCACCAGGAAGGGACGGCGATTGGATTCCCGAGAATATGAGATTCTCACCAGGAAGGGACGGCGATTGGATTCCCGAGGATGTGAGATTCCCACCAGGAAGGGACGGCGATTGGATTCCCGAGAATGTGAGATTCCCACCAGGAAGGGACGGCGATTAGATTCCCGAGAATATGAGATTCTAACCAGGAAGGGACGGCGATTGGATTCCCGAGGATGTGAGATTCCCACCAGGAAGGGACGGCGATTGGATTCCCGAGAATGTGAGATTCCCACCAGGAAGGGACGGCGATTGGATTCCCGAGAATATGCGATTCCCACCAGGAAGGGACGGCGATTGGATTCCCGAGAATGTGAGATTCCCACCAGGAAGGGACGGCGATTGGATTCCCGAGAATGTGAGATTCTCACCAGGAAGGGACGGCGATTGGATTCCCGAGAATATGCGATTCCCACCAGGAAGGGACGGCGATTGGATTCCCGAGAATGTGAGATTCCCACCAGGAAGGGACGGCGATTGGATTCCCGAGAATGTGAGATTCTAAACAGGAAGGGACGGCGATTGGATTCCCGAGAATATGCGATTCCCACCAGGAAGGGACGGCGATTGGATTCCCGAGAATGTGAGATTCCCACCAGGAAGGGACGGCGATTGGATTCCCGAGAATATGAGATTCCCACCAGGAAGGGACGGCGATTGGATTCCCGAGAATGTGAGATTCCCACCAGGAAGGGACGGCGATTGGATTCCCGAGAATATGAGATTCCCACCAGGAAGGGACGGCGATTGGATTCCCGAGAATATGAGATTCCCACCAGGAAGGGACGGCGATTGGATTCCCGAGAATATGAGATTCCCACCAGGAAGGGACGGCGATTGGATTCCCGAGAATGTGAGATTCTAAACAGGAAGGGACGGCGATTGGATTCCCGAGAATATGAGATTCCCACCAGGAAGGGACGGCGATTGGATTCCCGAGAATATGAGATTCCCACCAGGAAGGGACGGCGATTGGATTCCCGAGAATGTGAGATTCCCACCAGGAAGGGACGGCGATTGGATTCCCGAGAATGTGAGATTCCCACCAGGAAGGGACGGCGATTGGATTCCCGAGAACATGAGATTCCCACCAGGAAGGGACGGCGATTGGATTCCCGAGAATGTGAGATTCCCACCAGGAAGGGACGGCGATTGGATTCCCGAGAATATGAGATTCCCACCAGGAAGGGACGGCGATTGGATTCCCGAGAATGTGAGATTCCCACCAGGAAGGGACGGCGATTGGATTCCCGAGAATATGCGATTCCCACCAGGAAGGGACGGCGATTGGATTCCCGAGAATATGAGATTCCCACCAGGAAGGGACGGCGATTGGATTCCCGAGAATATGAGATTCCCACCAGGAAGGGACGGCGATTGGATTCCCGAGAATGTGAGATTCTAACAGGAAGGGACGGCGATTGGATTCCCGAGAATATGCGATTCCCACCAGGAAGGGACGGCGATTGGATTCCCGAGAATGTGAGATTCCCACCAGGAAGGGACGGCGATTGGATTCCCGAGAATGTGAGATTCCCACCAGGAAGGGACGGCGATTGGATTCCCGAGGATATGCGATTCCCACCAGGAAGGGACGGCGATTGGATTCCCGAGAATGTGAGATTCCCACCAGGAAGGGACGGCGATTGGATTCCCGAGAATGTGAGATTCTAAACAGGAAGGGACGGCGATTGGATTCCCGAGAATATGCGATTCCCACCAGGAAGGAACGGCGATTGGATTCCCGAGAATATGAGATTCCCACCAGGAAGGGACGGCGATTGGATTCCCGAGAATGTGAGATTCTAAACAGGAAGGGACGGCGATTGGATTCCCGAGAATGTGAGATTCTAAACAGGAAGGGACGGCGATTGGATTCCCGAGAACGTGCGATTCCCACCAGCATAGTGACCACGTAGCGTCTCTTCAGCTTCAAGGAACCTGCCTGTGTTTTTAAGACTGAAGGGAGGAGGCGGCGGTGCTTTTCACGAGCCGTCATTTCCGCTGTAATGATACCCTTTTATAGGACAGGAGTCGAGGGGGCGGGGCTTAAGGTTTTGGGGGTCGGAATCATATTCAAAGCGATGTGTGACAAAAATGAACGAACGTGATGACAGGCCGTAAAGCATGTGGAATATGTGATAAATTACGGTGAATTCATATCATAATCTAGATAAGATTTTTTTTTCCCCTTTTTTTTTCTCTAGATCCGGCTATGTTTTCTTCATTTTCATATGAAGTCATAGTTATTTTTGTACCAAAAAATGTACAGAAATCATATTATATTACAGTATTCAGTATATTACAGTATCAGAAATCCATATTAGGATGTAATGATGTAGAAAAAGAGTAGTTAAGATAAAAACAGAGTGAAAATGACATAGAAAAAAA
>NC_061848.1:25550712-25565712 GCF_019202785.1 Penaeus chinensis
AAAAGAGAAGAGAAAGAGAGAGAGAAAGTGAAAAAGAGAAAGAGAAAGAGAGAGAGAGAATGTGAAAAAGAGAAAGAGAAAGAGAGAGAGAAAGTGAAAAAGAGAAAGAGAAAGAGAAAGAGAAAGAGAGAGAGAGAGAGAGAGAGAGAGAGAGAGAGAGAGAGAGATAGAGAGAGAGAGAGAATGGGAAGAGGTAGAAAGAACAAGAAGGAGAAGTGGAAAGGGAGAGGGGTCTAGTAACAAAAAATAGAATTCTCACCGATTTGTCCTTGCAGGAAATAAAAAATAATGGAAGAACATATACGAAGAGTTGAACTAAAAACAAAAAAGACACATTTCTCCGTTTATTCCACATTTAATTTGCACATTGATGTCAACAAAATGTAAATTGCTCATCAAATAAACACCTTTGAACGTGAGAATGTTTTGCAATGCAAGAGAATTTAAACACACTTATCTCTGTTAGCCTACATCTTTGTCATTTGGAAAAAAAAAGTAGAACAAACTTTTGTGCAGATCAAAAGCAAACTAAAATAGTATGCTATTTACTTGAGTTACACTACTTCCTAGTACAATTCTGTGCCAATGACATGCTATATTGCAAAGCTATTAATAAGCATAATGGTATATATCTCACTTGAAACATTCTAGACATATAACCAGGACATCTGAATGCATAAGCCTAAATGCTACCAGATAAACAAAACACTGCTGAATCTTAATCTATTCTGCCAATCTTCTACCATCAAAGGAATTATAATCTTCTTGGCTTCTTGGATCATACACAAAAATGTTTTGCATGGGCCTTGATAATTATAATCACAATAAATATAAGTGAAGTAAATATTAAAATACTACAATTTACATCTAGCCATTTTCAGTAGTAAAACATAATAAAATATAAAATAAATAAATAAGTAACATAAAAAACTTTACAAGGTAACTTGGGATGTACAGTGTATACCAATGTTAAATGACATTTCACGAAAAGACAATAAGGTAGCCTACATTTCATGTAGGCTACCTTATTTTACTTTATTTTTTTTACATTATACAAATTAGAGATTCATTTTGCTGCAATATTATTGTCAATAGAATACTGAAACACTTAAGAACATTGTAATAACAGATGTAAACTTGTTCCTAAAATGTGTACTGGGCCTAGAACTAGACAAAAATAAGTATCTGCAGGCTACCGGCTGAAGTGCCTACATTGGCTTAATACACTCATCTAATACAACCAATTTGAATTAGGACTAAAATACAAATTCAAAGTGTAAAATCCTTAGTCTCTCCACAGACGGCCACAAAGGCAAAGACTCGCCATTCCACTCACTCTAGGCTTCAACTGCTTAACAAGCTGACATAATGTACTGAACAAAATTATGTGAAACAAGTTATGGCAAATAACAGAAGACACACAAAGGAGAAGAAATATACAGAGATAATGAACTCCAGAAAAAGTACATCTAAGAGATATAAAGTGGAATAAGAACTCAGACTCACTCTGTCAAGACTTCGCATCAGTACATCTAGAAATGAGATTTAACTGCCCTGACTATAACTCCACACCAAAGGCAGTGGCAAAGTGAAATAAAAATTCAAACAATTAGAAACAAACTGGTGATACTCATGATTAAAAGTAAAATATGTGAAAAGTCTGAAAGCCTAACAAGAAGATAAAACAAACCAGAGATCATTACTATCATTAATAGAGGAGAAACAGGTCTGTCCACAATTTGTCCAATTATTATACTACTCTACATATTCAACAAAATGCCTAAATAAGGAAAAGATTTAAGTAAGAATCATTCTCTTCAATTCATATTTCACATACAAACGTTTCCCAGTCTATAAATAAACTGCTAACGAAAGATCAGGCAATACTTACAACTAACATTCCCTTAGAAAAAGAAAGAAAACCTTCCTTAAGCACTGTGCTAACCTCACATGATTGGTATATGTTAAAAAGGTTTTTGGCCCATTGATCTACTAGCCAGTGCAATACTTTGAATGACATCAGTGTGTTTAATGAACAGCAAAGAATGCTTAACTGCTTTCTTCTTAATTAGAAGATTCTTTCAACACTTTCAGGAAAAATATCTTACATTTGCATACTCTGAGCCATGTTGAATTAGTTACAATTTCAAAGTGGGTATGCCTTTTTAAACTATATAGTCATTTTACTTCAAAAATAACTAGCAAACAATACAAATAAAACAGTGACACCTTTGAAATCATACACTCATGAGAAATAAAACAACCAATAACTTCCATACATAGAAAAAATAAACACCCTCTGAAAAAAATGTTTCATGAGCATGCATACATCTAAAGACTGCATTTCCCATGTGGCAGATTGTAGTCCTAAGAAACTGTCAAACATAGGGGTGTAAGTTTAAAAATTCCACTTTAGGATAACAAGTTTTACATCATTCCTTGTGTCATTCTTATTATAAATGTTAAGCACGTTGTATTAAAGTTTATCTAGAATATAATTAAACCCTGTGATGGCAAAGACAAAAAATATAAATAATCATGCAAGTTCTGGCAGGATAAAACTTCAGCAGTCTATCAACTCCATCTACTGTTTAATAATCATACGTAGTTAAATCTAAAAAGGTTATTATATCATTTACATTACAGGCATTACCAAAGTATTTCCCTGTAATCATTTTCTGGGATACAGACATCAAAATCTTTGAATTACTAAAGAGCTAACTACTTTTACCCCCTCAAAAAATAATGATAAAACAAATGATCAACTACCATTAACCCATTAGAAGCAGATGGCATGATTACATGCTGTGTACACTGTAATTTTAGCTTATTAATTGTGTTTACACAGAGATGGCTCCATAAGTGCTTCGTCACAAAGAAGACAATTATTATATTATTATTATTTTAATATTACAATAACCATAATGTCAATAACAATAATAAGAGAAATAAAATTAATAGAATTAGTAAAAAAGTTTTCCCGCCAATGCAAGGAGAGGTGAAATCAGATAAGGTCACAAGGTCTACTAATTGACTCCTTTGTGGCTAAGCATTAGCACAGCCATCTCTGTGCTGAGACATTTCACACAGCAGTTTCCCTGCAGCACTCAGTTAATATACAAATATATACACTAATAAAATTCATACATTATTAGTATTCCTATCTATAACTATGTTATAATGGAATATTACCCATTCTTGAAAGTCTTCCTTCTGAATTTTGATGTTCACATTGAAAAGGTCAATACCACTGGAATTCTCAGTAACCTAAGGATCAATTCTGGTTGTGTTTATCATTGATAAGTGAAAAGAGAAGACATCAAAATGATTGGCAGTAAACATTTAGGTGCTGTTATAATGTGTTACTTTTACATAAAGTAAAAATATTTATTTTGCCACAAATGGTTCTTATCTGCAATATGGCATTTAGAGCTTGTACTAATCATAGTCCAGTGTTTTACCAGGTATATCTAGATTTCACTAAAGCTATACTATCTATACTAAACTGGACATTATATAAATCAAGCATATACATGCTTGAAACATCAGCAAATCAAAATTTTGACATTTTGGTATAGATTCCATAATAAACTTTATCAGGCGTGTATTGTGTAATGGGCCGGAATCATCATACTATTTTTAGCTGCCGAGAATTAAGCAGCACTTATTATCAATTGATGAGGAGACACACGGTGCTGTCAGCACACTTATGGTCAAAAATTAACTTTATCCTCTGTTGCCAACTTTAAAATTTACACAAGGTAAACAAAATGTATAAGTTAATCATCAGGCATTTCAGAAGCCACTTAGAAATCAAGGACACACCCAGACCCTCAACTTCCCACCCCTTATAAGGGGAAAGCGAAACTGAGAAAGTGCTAGAGGAGAGTGGTAATGCTAGAGTGGCAGCAAAGAAACTTAAAACAGGATAGACAAATTCTAAATAGATAATAATAGTGATGTGTATGAGAGTGAAAGTGATCAAAATAGTAGTGACGATGAGGATAACAATATTACACATGATGCACCACCACCAATGAGGTAATACCACCTGAGCACTTTATACAATTTACACCTCGCTATAAGCTTTTTTTTTCTGCCTACAGTTACAGCAAAAAAACATGAGTGTGTGGCCTCAGAAGGTAATTGATGTGCTTATGGATATGTGGACATGTATAAACATGTACATGAAAGAGAGAGAGAGAGAGAGAGAGAGAGAGAGAGAGAGAGAGAGAGAGAGAGAGAGAGAGAGAGAGAGAGAGAGAGAGAGAGAGAGAGAGAGAGAGAGAGAGAGAGAGAGGGAGAGAGAGAGAGGGAGAGAGAGAGAGGGAGAGAGAGAGGGAGAGAGAGAGGGAGAGAGAGAGGGAGAGAGAGAGGGAGAGAGGGAGAGAGGGAGAGAGAGAGGGAGAGAGGGAGAGAGAGAGGGAGAGAGAGAGGGAGAGAGGGAGAGAGAGGGAGAGGGGGAGAGGGGGAGAGGGAGAGGGAGAGGGAGAGAGGGAGAGAGTGAGAGAGTGAGAGAGAGAGGGAGAGAGGGAGAGGGAGAGGGAGAGGGAGAGGGAGAGGGAGAGAGGGAGAGAGGGAGAGAGGGAGAGAGGGGGAGAGGGGGAGAGGGAGGGAGGGAGGGAGGGAGGGAGGGAGGGAGGGAGGGAGGGAGGGAGGGAGGGAGGGAGGGAGGGAGGGAGGGAGGGAGGGAGGGAGGGAGGGAGAGAGGGAGGGAGAGAGAGTGAGAGAGGGGGGAGAGGGGGGGGAGGGAGGGAGGGAGGGAGGGAGGGGGAGAGAGAGAGAGAGAGAGAGAGAGAGAGAGAGAGAGAGAGAGAGAGAGAGAGAGAGAGAGAGAGAGAGAGAGAGAGAGAGAGAGAGAGAGAGAGAGGGAGGAAGAGAGAGAGGAAGAGAGAGAGGAAGAAAGAGAGGAAGAAAGAGAGGAAGAAAGAGAGGAAGAAAGAGAGGAAGAAAGAGAGAAGAAGAAAGAGAGAAGAAAGAGAGAAAGAGAGAAAGAGAGAAAGAGAGAAAGAGAGAAAGAGAGAAAGAGAGAAAGAGAGAAAGAGATGTATGGATGTATGGATGTATGGATGTATGGATGTATGTTTGTTTATATTTGTATATAAGTTTTGAACAAAGACTTTAATTTGGGTGAAGCAGACAAGATTATTTTTTCTGTAAGCCTGTATTTTTGGCAAAAAAAATATATAATTTATCCATCAGTCTTATCTATTATCCATAGTTAATTTGCAATGTACTCAAATAATAGATAGTAAAATTACTCTATATGAGCCACGATCCAACAATTTACATAAACCGTTATTTCTTTTATTAGAAAACCAGTAAATAGTTACATATTTCTTGAAAACAAATTAATTTAGTTCACCACAACTATTTATCAATTTATTCATTCACATATTTTGAATATAATGTACAGTCACATACCATTATTATGCTCTTTTCTATGATGTAGAACATTAAATAATATTATAAAAAAAAAATAAACAAGTTACATAACCCAACTAAATAAAGTTAGTACCCTCCCCCATCCCAATAAAATATTATTGTTATTATTGGTTTAAATCACCAACCCTGAGTTCAAGTTCTTTCTTGCCAGAGAATATCTAGTCAAGGCTTGCTGCTTTTTGCTCCAGTGTCTTTGGTGCAGAGTTGACAGAAATTGCTTGATGCAGTATTGAACCCCTTGAATGCTGGAATTAAGATTGTCTTATTGCAACTTGTAATTTAAGAGATCAGTTTTTATATAATATATATACCAATAAAAGAGACAGTAATATCAGAGAAAAAGTTATATAATTAGCTAAGTACTCAAGCTTACAACAAAATTACATATAATGTAACAATATCAAAATTAAAATCAGCTGAGAGAATTAATAATTTCCATTTTCATTGCATAAAGCACTTTATGTATTTAAAATGAAGAGTCAAGGTACTGCAGTAGTATAAATATAGTATCTGCATAAATATGTGAAGAATGGGAAGTGTGTACAAAAGCAAGATGTAAACAAAACTTCTTGTAATCTCACGGGTAAATTAGTTTTCAGTACACTGTCTTCACGGGAGTTTCTTGGATTAATCTTGAAAAAGAAAACCATATACCCTAAGTGTACTCATACACAAGGAATTTTCAAGAAAACATAACCATAACTGATATGTGAATAACATTTTCACACATAATTTTTAATATATGTATTACAGGATCTATGAGTATATTTATACAAACATTTACATTTCCTTAATCAGATTGCCAAATTGTGAATACATCCTCATACCCCGAAAACAGATGCTGAGTCCCTATAAGAAAGCCTTTTAGTCCATCAGGCGAAGAAAAAGCATTATCTTCCCCACAAAAAGCCCAGGTAAGATGTGTCTCTGCCTACGTGCACTTATACCTCGCACCCCCTCTTCTGCGGTCCTCGGCATACTTGAGAACACACCGTAATTTACGTATCTTGTGTCGCATGGCACCGACTCCCTCAAATCCTGGCGTTTTCGCTTGCAATATGACAGTGTCTTCCAAACATAAAACGAATAACCAGAAATGTTTTCCTAGTTCTATTTTCTTGGCACTTGACGTTCCACCCCCGAGTGTACGCATCTCACCTTCGAAATAAGACCAGACAACGACATTTACCGAGCCTAAAGCTACAATCTGTCTTACCTTTATCGAGACGTGAATGATCCTCCAACTTTACGACGGATAAGTGATAAATTACCAATAAATTAGACAGAGAGGCTCTAGTAAGACACCTTCCGACACAAGACATAAACAAACTGAAAGAATAAGGGAGCGTAACACTATTCAACACTCTATTCAACACTCTATTTAAAACTCGCGAATGCTCGGAAAAAAACAAGGTAGCATCGCTATAAGTTCTCATAAAGTATTAGAGACTTTATATTTCCCTTTCCGGGAGTTTTGTTAATACTTTAAAGTTTCATCTTACAAATAAATCATTCTGTCGTAGTAATTCCAGTCGTGAAGAAACAAGTTATACAGCCTAATCTAAAATAATGGACTTTTTTTCAATGTCCTTGTCTGGAAAAGACTTATATGTCGAATGTCCAGAGAGCATAATGCAGAAATACCTTCGAATTTCACCACAGTAATTAATTTCTATACATGTATTCGTTTCCATTAAATGCTTAACATCCATCTTAATTCAGCAGACATCGCAGTGATGTTAGAGTTCCTATACCATGTTATATATGGACAGGTAAATGACAACGTGTCAGCACAATAGGAAGAGAAAATGAATTGAAAGAAAAAAAATAATAACCCGGAAGTTGAAGTACGGAGGTACCGTTATATTGTATTATGCTTCTTAGGAGTTTTGATTAAGTGTTTAAACTGGAATAGAATGGTAATGCATTAGCCACTTTGAATTCTAATTTACCATTTTTATTTATCTTACTGCAGGGAATGTATAAATGACAAAATCGTTTTCTTGATTTGATTTCGGTTCTCAATTACAAACGCCACTATACAATTTTAATATCATAATTTACTTTCTGTATCTATAAATACGCTTAAGAATTATTAAGAACTGTATCATAAAAACAGTACGAAGCTCAATTTCATACTGTGCATTTTATTTTATATTGTGCATTTTACCTTGCGTACTTTTAAAACAGTAAATGCAGTTCATCCATAGGTTACATGATATGAGCGAGATATAGCAATGATATATATAAATATATAGTGTATGGTATTACACACATCCGATATTCTGTTATAGAATCCCCGAATAACGAAATTTTGGGTAGTTTATCCTCCTAGTACCTTTAACATTTTCTATTATGTAAGGATAGTTTCCGTTTTCGTGACTACATATAAAAAGAATATTTACACTAACAACCTTTACGACTGCAAACACTTCATATGTATATTTCTTATTCTTTTACACAAAATGAACTTAGACCAATTACTGATTTGGTAAAGGCCGCAATGGTCATGAATACCAAAATGTAGTATTTTTCTTAGAAATTTTAACCTACGGTATATAGCATTTAAGGATTAATACAGAGTTTGGGACTATTAGATCGTATTTTTATTGTGATCCTATTATGCCGTCATAACTTTAGGCTGATTGTAGTGATCAGCCCTTGAGATAATTAAGCCGTAAGAGTCTTTATGCATTGAGGCGATTAGGCCCTAAGAATCTTTAGACTTCGAGATAGTTAGGCTGTAAGAATCAATCATTAAGTCATGGGGCGATTAGGCCCTTAGAATCTTTACGCCTTGTGATAACCCTTCAGAATCTCTAAACCTTAAGATGGTAAGGTTAAGCCCTAAGAATCTTTAGAGTTTGAGATGGTTAGGCCCTAAGAATCTTTGACATGGGACGATTAAGCTTTTAGAATGATAGTTAGGCTTTAAGAATTTCTAGGTCTTAGGATGGTTAGGTTAGGTGCTAAGAAATTTTAGCCTTGAGATGGTGAGACTAAGAAATCAACGTTGATATCACTGGTGTTTTATTTGTCTGATACGTGTACATGCTGTCTACAAACGAAAGGTTAATCGTTCGTGCCCCAGTCTAAATGGATTTTGAACGATTAAGACGCGAATCGAAAACCTATCCAGCATCCAAGTGACAAAGATCCCATTAAGACCAGTCCTTCAGCTAATAAAAAAAATACTTTGGGCTGTTGTTGTAGAATGTGAAAAACTTTTTTTTTCAGAACTGGATGTTATACATTATATTAGGGTCGCTATTATTGGCAGTACTCTATAACTGGGGTAGCTTGAAAGAAAGATTGAGAATCGCTTAACATCAAGAATACCATTACCTGTATATGCATGGTATTGCAAGTGGCCGCAGGCAATCTTTAGCTTTTTGCTTATATTGATCCCATAAACTGTAAAGGCATTTGTGCAAGTATTTTAAAATGCTTCTTATATTAAAGCTTTATTTTTCTCTTCAATAATTGTATTTGCACAGGCACGTGGCAAATCTGTTAGTGTTTACAAGTATATATTTGCACCGCATCACTTCAGTTTTGTGTGCATTGTCATTATTTATATGAAAATTCAGTTAAAAACATTTCCCGTGGAATCTGGCATAATGCTGTCTACCCGTGTGATCTGAATCTATGGAATTGTCCGTGACACGTTTCGACTTGTGACCGAAACGAGCAATTTCCGAGACCCGATTAATAGTTAAATATTATGTCAACAGAATAATAATGATTGAAAAAAAAACATGAGCCATTTTGTTGTTGTTGGTTTAATGCACTTTTTCTTGATTTATTTCTTCAGAAGTTTGTCGAGTTATAGATAAAACAAAAACTAATACCAATTATGCGAAAAATCGTTTCGCTAGAAAAAAATAATGAGCAACTATAGCAGTTTGATTCTTGTTGTTGTGTGATTATCATTAGAACGAGTTTAGTTTGTATCTCTTTTGAATCTGTGTGCTCTCTGTGTGTGTGTGTGTGTGTGTGTGTGTGTGTGTGTGTGTGTGTGTGTGTGTGTGTGTGTGTGTGTGTGTGTGTGTGTGTGTGTGTGTGTGTGTGGATGCGTGCGTGCGTGCGTGTATGTGTGTGTGTGTGCATGCGTGCGTGTGTGTATGTGTGTATGTGTATGTGTATGTGTATGTGTATGTGTGTGTGTGTGTGTGCGCGTGTCTGTGTGTGTGTGTGCATGCGTGCGTGTATGTGTGCATGCGTGCGTGTATGTGTGTATGTGTGTGTATGTATGTGTATGTGTGTGTGTGTGTGTGTGTGTGTGTGTGTGTGTGTGTGTGTGTGTGTGTGTGTGTGTGTGTGTGTGTGTGTGTGTGTGTGTGTGTGTGTAATGCCATGGGTTCTCTCTCTCTGGTACTGGTAAACACTGTGGGGGAGGGGGGGGGGAGGTCGAGTCCGAGCTTCTCCCTTCGTCCGTCGGTTTGGCTGAGGTATGTCGACGACGTCTTTGCTCTCTGGCCTCATGACCCTACCATGTTCTCAGGTTTTGTGGCGGAGTTGAACTCTCCCTCCATCTGTTTCATGATGGAATAGGAAATCAACAAGCTCCCTTTCTTGGATACCTTAGTTCATCGCTTTGAAAACCATTTCGCCATCTTTGTATACAGGAAACCTATGCACAATGGAATGTAAATGCACTTTTCGTTCCATTCACATCTTTCGCCTGCTAAACACTCTCCGCCGCAACCTGGTCCACACCAGGTTGTGAAAGTGGGTACTATGCTCTTCCTTCTGCCTCATGTGATAAGCAGTACTTTGGTGAGACAGACGCTAGTATCACTAAGCATCTATCTCAGCATAAATAAGCTGTATCCAGGGGACACAACAGTCATATTCTGCCATCAATAGGACACAAGTCATCAGATGGATTGACCAGCTGCGTGTACTGCTTTTCCTTCCACTGATGTCCACACCCGCAGCCTGGTGGAATCATTCTTGATTAAGCAGCTGCATAATATCAAATTGAACAGTTTTTCACATCCTCCACCTTCTCCCTTATCACAATCACCCTTCCCATAGACCATCTGATTTGTTGACCTAACATCGTTTACGTTTACCTGTTCTCTCCTACATTGTTTCTTCGCCTCTCTCCTACTTGTACTTCTCCTTCAGACCTGAAGATGAAATTCAGAATAATTTTGAAACTAATTTTCAATAAATCTTGTTTTTTTATATCTATTTCTTTCTCTATATCACACAATTCTTTCTTCCTCTCTTTATATTATATATATATATATTTATATATGTATGTGTGTGTGTGTGTGTGTGTGTGTGTGTGTGTGTGTGTGTGTGTGTGTGTGTGTGTGTGTGTGTGTGTGTGTGTGTGTGTGTGTGTGTGTTGTATGTGTGTGTGTGTGTTGTATGTGTGTGTGTGTGTGTGTGTGTGTGTGTGTGTGTGTGTGTGTGTGTGTGTGTGTGTGTGTGTGTGTGTGTGTGTGTGTGTGTGCGCACACATACACACACACACACACACTCTTTTCAATAACAAAAATAAAATAGGAGGGTAACCAAAGCTTAAATAAATTTCCATTTTTATTATCTTTTGGCTTTCAAAAAAAAAAATATATTTCTTAAAATATAGAACATACAAGACAAAATTAAGCCAATGATAAAAAAAATGACAAACGCCTTTAGGATCTATTACATCCAATACCTTAACATAAAGATAAAATATTAACATTTCCACATTCTAATTAATTATAGTTTCCAAAACAACAATAAACCCTAATTGGCTAACACTTGGAGGTTTTCTACCCTCCTCTGCCCTTTGCTCTTCCGTTTGGCAATTCTGGCACTGATATTGATATTGGTCGTACTGCCTCTCTGTTTCTTCTACTTTTCAAGATTTTTCCTTTATCTTCTATAACCCATAAGCTAACTCTTTTGCTTCTTTTTCCTTTCTTCTGCTTTTATCTGCCTTCTCTCCATTTTCTTCAGCTTGACCTTAGTATCCATCCTCATCTTTTTCCGCTTTTCTAGCTTCTCCTTTTTCTGCTTGATCTCTTCACCAACTAATTCATTAATGAAATGCTTTTCCTTTCCTTCCCTTGTTGTTCCTTCCTTCTGCGCTATTTCCTTCTCCATAAGAATCCTTGAGTATGCTAGGCGTTCTCTTGCTGCTTCTGCCTGATTCTCTTTACGCTTCAGTTTCTCATAGAAGCGCTTTTCTTTTGTTTTGAAGCGCAGCTTGCGAAGATTTAACTCTGCTAACTGATCTTGCTCTTTAGTAGTTTCCTTCTTGAACAGACTTCCTCTTTGTACAGCCATATTTCTTACTCTTCTTTCATTAACTCTTTCTGGTATCTCAAAATCTTCTGAAAATGACAAAGAAATAGGAAATTAATATCTGTCAATTATAACTTTTTTTTATTCAAGCATTCAAACCAAAATCCACCCTGTCCTGCCTTACATATTTAAGTTACAATTAATTTTACTCTAGAACTAATATATACTTTATGATATTGAGAAAGATGGGTAGATGCAATTGCAGAAAAAGTGAACACAAATACAAGAACAAAGTTTTTAGGAAAAGTCTCCATAAAAAAAAGAAAAAAAAGAAAAAAAAATTCATAATGAAAAGACCTAAAACAAAATTAATGACTACATACCATCTTCATCCTCCTTCTTTTCTCCATCCACGTCATCATTTCCTTTCTCGTCATCCTCATCTTCTTCATAATCATCATCAAGTTCCTTGAAATATTCACTCTCATCATAATCCTTATACTGTTCAATAGGATCTTCATCATCCGACTGAACATCATCAAACCTATCAAGCTCTTCTTCTTCAGCCGATCTTACAAAGTTGCTTGCATCTTGAATTGGTTTCCCACTGCGAAGTGCATTCAGCCTCTGTTTCTCAGGTGGAATGTACCTGTCTTCACCTGTGTCGAAGGGTGAGACGTGAGCAGGGAGGGATGCACCTGGGAAATAGTCCTGAACTGGGAGGAGAGTCCTAGCATTGATGCTGTCATAGACCCACTGTGGCTGAATGTAGTACCTGCATTGCAAAATAAGGTGAAGAATTAGAACTCCATGAAAATGACAGCTAACATTACAAGAATTAACAATATGACTGCCATTCTCCTTAGCATACAATTTCATCTTGTATATTAACCATACTAAAATACAAAAATGAAAATAAGCACGTACATAGTTATCAAGAAGTCAATTATTAGACCTAACTGACCTTACCTGTTTATCCCATTTCTTGATCTTTTGTGATTTTTTTCTAATACTATCATTATTATTATTAGTGAGATCAATAACAAAAAATCTATTTTTTCCATTGAAAATTCAAGTAATCAGGTAAAAGGTGAGATCTGGTAGGTCATATAGTTGAATCTATGGTGATAAAGCTCTAATGCAGTCTTATACAGTATATGTAAACAAAATTAATAAAATAAAATCAGTGGACAGTGTTTGCATACATGCACTCCTGGCATCAACAGTTTATAAAAAATCAGGATTCCAAGAATACACAATAAAAAAACATCATCATGGTTTATACTTCTTTCTACACTGCATGGGTTATATTATTGCACAAAAATATTCAAGATTTTTAATCAAATAATGCCTGAAAACTGTATTATTAGAAAAGAATCGTATTCTACAAAAACAAACACATTTTGTTAATACATTTTCATACTAAGGTATTGCCCATCTACTCACCTAGACAAGTGTTTCTTAGTAACCTTTGGTCGATCTACAATCTGATGGGTGATAATCTGATCCTCCTCTTCATAAGTTGAACCACAATTGAAAGTTTTATTCCAAGAAACCTGCCAAGAAAAGATTCCCCATTTAAAACACTAGATATATAATCATGAAATTAATCAAACCATGGCCTTGGAATGCATATATAAAATACACACTTGAAAACATCAAGATCACTCAACATTAAGATCATTCAAACCATACAAATAAAATGCTGACTTGCCCATTTGTCCCTTATTTTAACCCCTTGGATCCCGGTGATTCAAAGCAATCACATGGACCAAAGACGGGCATTAGGCTTACATGAGCGACCACTCTGCCAGGTGCACAGCTTGTAGGCTGAGCGCATGCGAACACTTGTGTGTGGGGACAAGAATTTATGCCTTCCCATTACAATGTTATTTTCTTTTTTTATGCATAAGCATTTTTAATTTTTTTTGTGATATTCCAATGTCCATATTTGTTATTTAATTTACTTTATTCAGATGGTAATAGACTGTCCTTGCACTGACTCCATATCATCTTTCTAGGTAGTACAACCTATGCCGCCAGTCACAGCGGCCTGGAGCAGGATGCTGAGCATGGAAATGGTGTCCTCCCTGGAGCTGGCGCTCATCCAGTCATGGTTTAAGGACACTACATTCCACACTTGTTTGGGAATAATGCAAACCCCCTTACTAAACATTGGTCTAATCAGCCTCCAAGAGGTTTGTGCACTTGTGGCGAGTCTTTCTTGTCACCCCAGCCTCCAGGCAAATTGCTCACTGGCTTCACTCAGCCCACAGCCAAAATTTCCCATGACAGCATGTTCACGTCACCAGTCCCTCAAGCCAATTTTTTTCATGATGTGATCCAGATCAAAGGGGTTAATAAATAAACAAAATAACCTTGCATGACTTACCATACCACCACATGCTTTGATGACAAAGGTAAGAGACTCCAGGTTGGTCTCGCGCCCTAAGAAGAACTTCAGTCCTTCAAACAGCTTGCCCTGCCTGGCATCCATATCTCTCTCTCTCTTAACATCCAATATTGTCTCATCAGTATCGTCTTCCTGCTATTGAATGAGATTGAACATACATTGAACCAGAATAGTATTTGCACAGTGTCTGGGACTAATGATAAATACAGGAATATATTTAGGGTTTTTGGTCATATATCAAATTCTAACACACATGTATCTTGCCTTAACTAGAGATCTAAAAAACTAGGAAATCTGGTCATTTTCTTGGTGTGCAACAGAAAAAAAAAGAAAAAGTAGAGCAAACAATATCCTTTAAAAGCTTCAACCCTTTCAACCCAGGAATTCTCACCCAAGACAAGAGATCTTTACTACTTTTTGTAAAACATAATATGCCATTATACAATATGAGTTATGAATACTTGACTGAAAGACACCAGTTGTCTGTTCATATAGCTGCCATATATTTAAAATTGAACACCAGACGACATCATAGATCTCGCTTATCATGAAAACACATTTAACAGAAATTTACAAAACCAAAAACACACTGACTTAATTTTGATACAAATTTTGAATTATATAAACCTTTCATGCTACATATTTGTGCTAGGTGGTTCAAAAAGGTTAATGCAAAATATAAAGAATAGGAAATATTGATGTATGACCCTTAACTCTCTTATATCAAGTGCTGGATGTAGCAGATGCCTCAGACTACAGCAAATATTGTACATCATAATTACTGGATTATATGAGCGAAAGAAAAGAAAAGAAAAGTAAGAAAAAGTTTAAAGAAAGATAAATCAATCTATAACATAATTACTAGGCTTATTATCCTCCTCCTCAACCATGACTCA
>NC_061848.1:25570712-25575712 GCF_019202785.1 Penaeus chinensis
GAGAGAGAGAGAGAGAGAGAGAGAGAGAGAGAGAGAGAGAGAGAGAGAGAGAGAGAGAGAGAGAGAGAGAGAGAGAGAGAGAGAGAGAGAGAGAGAGAGAAATAGAGAAATAGAGAAATAGAGAAATAGAGAAATAGAGAAATAGAGAAATAGAGAAAGAGAGAGAGAGAGAGAGAGAGAGAGAGAGAGAGAGAGAGAGAGAGAGAGAGAGAGAGAGAGAGAGAGAGAGAGAGAGAGAGAGAGAGAGAGAGAGAGGGGGGTGCATGCGTGTGAGTAAATGAGTTAGTGTATGAAGTCAGATGTGTGTCAATGAATGATGAGTGTGTCATAAACATAAAATAAAAGACTGATAAAAGAAATAATGCTCATGGATATAATTGTGTTTCTAGTAGCGCAGTCAGATGACAACTAATGCTGCTACAGACAGCTGGACTCTATTTAGACGCTGTTTCATGGTATGGTTAGCAATACATTATGGATGAAATGTGAATTAGACTATTTTGCTTATGTGATTTTAATTTCACTAATCTTAAATAAAAAGGTTATATTTTTTTTCTGGAATGGAAGATGGAACTAGTAAAAAGTCATTATACATTTTAAGAGGGTATTTCTGCCTTTCCTGAGAACTATATGATTTAGAGATGGAATGAATATGAGAATGAATAATGAATATATACTGAATTATCTAATAAGGTAACAACTTTAATATCAAAATATTTAATTTGGTGAATAGTAAATTTATTTCCAATATGCATTTTGCCTTGCAGTAATGCCAGTATACCTATAAATGAATATGTAATTAGGAGAAAAGGTATCCCTGCATTTAACACTATTAATAAATAGATACTTTTGTAGGTCTGTAATGGCTCAGTAACTGAAGTCAGGGCCAAATGCTTTTTTCAGCAAACACAACTTAGAGCAGGATCATTGCATTTGACATGGATGTAAATGCCACTTGGAAATATATCTAGCCATGCCCTGGTATGAACGTTCATGCTAACTGGGTTTAGGAATATGACATAGTTTATATAAAACTAGTGAGTGCTATTTTCACAAGTAAAAGTCAATAAAAACAAATCCACGTGTATAATTTCAGTTCCACACAGCCATATCCTACAAGTTCTCAAAATACAAATAACAAGTTACTGAGAATACAGCATTATCATCATGGGAATTGTGGTCAAAAAGTGCCCGCAATTACGGAACGAATTTATTACTCTAGAGGATGCCTTGATCACCAACATCGTCTTCTCACAACGCTGTAATCTTAAATATAAATACGTAGTTTAATGAGGCACCAAATCACATTTCTTTCCATTCGTCCCATAAACCTCAAGAGGCAAGAGCTTCCATCACACATCTTTCACCTTATTTTCCTCTCATAACCAGCCTCGTTGTCACTGCCCATCCTCTTACCTTCTTGACTTTAACTTGCCCTCCCATGGTGGCGTTATATACCGCCTTTTGGACGGCGCTTCACAGATAATTCGCTATAAATTGAAGGAGTGCGTGTCCAGCCAGACCCAAAGAGCCCCAACACGTGTTTACTGCAGGCCGGGCGCTTGGGCTCCGGTGCGCGAGGGAGGTTCCTCTGCCTGCGCCGTATCCCGTCCAAGGGGTTGTCTAAATATTAACATTATATCTATCTGTGTTTGTTTAATTGTAGTATATTCTATTTATATATTTGAAAAATTGTAAGATCGAGGTTTGCATCTATATCCATTTATATATAACTAAATATATATATATATATATATATATATATATATATATATATATATATATATATATATATATATATATATATATATATATATATTTATACACACACACACACACACATGTATGTATATATACACTTTTATACACACACACACACGCATGCACACACACACACACACACATACACACATACACATACACGCAATATATATATACATATATATATATATACATATATATATATATATATATATATATAGAGAGAGAGAGAGAGAGAGAGAGAGAGAGAGTTAGAGAGAGAGAGAGAGAGAGTTAGAGAGAGAGAGAGTTAGAGAGAGTTAGAGAGAGAGAGAGAGAGAGAGAGAGAGAGAGAGAGAGAGAGAGAGAGAGAGAGAGAGAATGAGAATGAGAATGAGAATGAGAATGAGAATGAGAATGAGAATGAGAATGAGAATGAGAATGAGAATGAGAATGAGAGTGAGTGAGAGTAAGAGTGAGAGTAAAAGTGAGAGAGTGAGAGAGTGGAGAGTGGGAGAGTGGGAGAGTGGGAGAGTGGGAGAGTGGGAGAGTGGGAGAGTGGGAGAGTGGGAGAGTGGGAGAGTGGGAGAGTGAGAGAGTGGGAGAGTGAGAGAGTGAGAGAGTGAAAGTGATTTGAATTGATAACATTTATTTACAGAACAGTGTACATGCCCTGCAATAAGCCAGGGTAAGATACCAAAGCATCTATCCAAACTGGCTGTGCGTCTATTTTTGTAGAGGGCCATCAGTCAAACATTAGTGTTACATATATGCCTGAAGGGCTGTGCTATTATCACTGTATTAAAATATCATCTGGCTGGTAAAAACGTTTATATCACTAATTATATCAAAGACAAGACCAGTGTCTATAATAAAGTTCATATAATCAACAAGTGCTAATCTGTGAACAGTACTATTTGATCGATAGGATGCAGTCTTTAAGCAACAGAGTAAATAATGAGTGAGATTATGCGACTTGGGTACCTTGCACAGTTTGCAGTGGTAATATGAAACAGGTTTTGCATCCAAAAATTGCATCCTGTACATATTGCATAGTGTACTGATATCCTATGCGTAGCCTAGTTAATGTAACCTGTTGTCTCCGAGACAGTCCGTGATAGACTTTATAGGGTTTGTCTAAATTTGATGTCCCAGCAATACTCTCTCGTTATGCCAGATAGTACCATGTCCGTCTTCTTTCATCTTTTCGGTGGTCAATACCTGACCCTTATAATCTCTAAGACAGTTGATTACTCGGTTTTTTTTCATTTGATTGAGAGGTAGCGGTATTACATAATATGGATCTTCATGGGAAAGTGCTAACCTGGCTAATTGATCAGCCCTGTCACATAGTGATATTCCTATATGAGAGGGTATCCAGTATAGTGACACTTGAGTACCCCGTTCTGATAGTTTAGAAATTTGGTGAAGGATATTCCTAGTTACCATGTTTTCTGGGTTAAATGCAGTAAGCCTGTGGGGAGCGCCTTGGCTGTCTGTAAAGACAGCAAGGTGTCGCTACCTTTCTTAATGGCATGATATATAGCTACTGACTCAGCATCAGTTGTGCTTGTCCAGTTGGAAATGCATACACTTTCTTCAAGATCTATATCAGGAATTAGCACACCAATTCCTGTTGCTCCATGAGGATCAGTGGGGGCATCACAGTAGATTGCGAGTGGGGGCGTACCATGAGGGGTGTGTAGAGTGCCATGTATATATTTCAAGTAGTGAGCTTTTGGCTCCGTTTTTGAAGCCATAGATTTAGACCCTATTAGTTTATCCATATAATAATGTACATGAGTTCTGTGCCAAGGAGCAGCAAGTACTGTATCTGGAATATTAATAGCTTCGTTGAGCAGCAAGTACTGTATCTGGAATATTAATAGCTTCGTTGTTCCATACATTGAAGAACATGATAGTATGAGCAGTTTTAGTTTTTCGTTCTAAGTTGGACTGTATGAGATTGGAGTATAAAACTATAATTTATCTCATTTAATAGGATATTGGAGTTTGTGGTCTGGGTTGAAGCTGCAGGAGTCTGATGCCAAGTATGGTGTTAACTTGGATGACACGACTGTGAATAGAGGGGAGGTCTAACTCTTTCCTCATGACGAGAACTTTAGCAGTCATTGGGCATCCAAGTATAATTCTCATGGCCTTGTTCTGTAAAACTTCAAGGGGTTTGAGGGCACTCGGTGGCAGCATACTAAGAACTGGGCTTGTATTGTCTATCATGGACCTAACAAGGGAGATATACATCAACCTTAGGACTCTCAGTGAGGCACCTACATATCTGTTACTTATGTATTGCAATGGTCTTAAACGCTCAAGGCAACGTTCCTTGATATTTTGAACAATATCCTTGGCAAAGCGTGACTTGTGGGACATGAGGTGGGGAGCAGTCACCATAACACCAAGATATTTGTAGGTGTCAGTTCTTGCAATAGTTTGTCCACCTAACCTTGGAATGTAAGTTAGTTTACGAGATCTGGAAATATGCTTAGTTTTAATTGGGTTGATAATGAGACCAAGGGAAGCACACTTTTTGCTGAACCTCTGTAGAGATAGATAGATAGATAGATAGATAGATAGATAGATAGAGAGAGTGAGAGTGAGAGTGAGAGTAAGAGTAAGAGTAAGAGTAAGAGTAAGAGTAAGAGTAAGAGTAAGAGTAAGAGTAAGAGTAAGAGTAAGAGTAAGAGTAAGAGTAAGAGTAAGAGTAAGAGTAAGAGTAAGAGTAAGAGTAAGAGTAAGAGTGAGAGTGAGAGTGAGAGTAAGAGTGAAAGTAAGAGAGTGAGAGAATGAGAGAGTGAGAGAGTGAGAGTGAGAGTAAGAATGAGAGTGAGAGAGTGGGAGAGTGGGAGAGTGAGAGAGAGTGAGAGAGAGTAAGAGAGAGTGAGAGAGAGTGAGAGAGAGAGAGAGAGAGAGAGAGAGAGAGAGAGAGAGAGAGAGAGAGAGAGAGAGAGAGAGAGAGAGAGAGAGAGAGAGAGAGAGAGAGAGAGAGAGAGAGCGAGAGCGAGAGAGAGAGAGAGAGAGCGAGAGCGAGAGAGAGAGAGAGAGAGAGAGAGAGAGAGAGAGAGAGAGAATGGCTACGGGAAAAAGTTAGAATAACATGAAAATCTATTCAGACATACACATATAGACACACATAGAAATAAACATGAACAGTCAGAGCAAAATTAACAGGAAAAAAATCATAAATATATGACAAGAACCCCCCCCCCCACACACACACACACACTTTAAACTGATGCACA
>NC_061848.1:25580712-25590712 GCF_019202785.1 Penaeus chinensis
CACACAGGAGGATGTATAGCCTCATATCTATGAATTTAGGAGTGAGGCAGGGTTGTGTTCTTATACCAACATTTCAACATGGACTGAAAAGTGGGTAGCTGCCATCCAAAGTCAATCCAGAACATTATGTAATACGAGTAACACTGACCTTGACATTACTGATGATGTTGATGCCTTAATCTGATTCCCTGGAGGCTGTAGGGATGGCTCTTCATGCATTTTGTAGTGAAGTGAAGCCTTTTGTTGGGCAGTCTTTTGGACCAAGGCTAAGATGAAGGATTTTGGGAGTGTTCCAAGCAAACCTGTCCAATTGGTAAATGCTTACAGCAAAGAAGCACAGTCACACAGAGCTGTATACATCTTTGTAGTATAATTTACAACTCTACTGTCATACCAGAAGTTAAAAGACAGAATTTTGTGGCAGAAGGAATCATGAAATCTCACAACAATAATATCTTGAGATGCTGGTTCCTGTGGAGAAGGACCATGCTGTGTATCCTCACATGTCACATGTTTATGCCTTTTGCAGCAGGTCTTGGATTGATCATGGGGTACAGTTGGCAGGATCATTTTCTCAACCAGCATCTGCACCGTAAAATCTGGGCTGTACTGACACTTCATCCTACCCATCAGGTTGTCTCTTCCAGAGTCAGTTCTGAGTAAAGGAGGCCCATGAGGCAACCAGGAATGTCATGGCTTGGACAAATCTGTCAAGTGTTTTGTGAGGAAGTTGAGACATGAGACCCTCCTGGAAGGAAACAAAGTGTGGTTGTGGATGTGTCTTCAGCCTGTTATTGATTGAATGCTTGACTGGTTCACACGTTCTTATATCCACTTATGATCAGGCCCATCTTATTTGATAGTTGTTATATTTGCATTCTCCTATGATTCTTTTTGTCTTTATCAGATCTATATGCTCTGATATGTAAATGTAAAAGTATAGTCGGTATGTAAGTAATTACAATTGTTTTCTTTTCTTTCAGGGTGAACTAGAAGTGGCATATGGTGATATGCCACTCAGCATACAACAGGCACATACTTTAATGCTCCAAGATGCTCACCAAATGGACATGTATATAGTTTATACTCACCTCACACGCAATGGTTGTAAGGTGATTCGGCATCAGCCACACCTTTTGTTTACAAGTATGTACAACTCTAAGGTGTATGTCATAAACTGAGATGATAATGGGAGTTGTGGATTTTCCTGTTTATTAGAAAACATGTTATCATTGGTTTGTTTTGATGATTTTAGCCATTTTGTCGGATACTGTATTTCAAAGATATGTTGAAATGAAAGAATGGAAAGAAAGTGACTGTTATCCTTTTATTTTCAGGATATGAGAAGGATATAAGGTTAGACCAGCACCAAGCAACAAGAAAAACAGCAAAGTTACAGCTTAAAGCCAAAGTGAACAAAGCAGAGACCAAAGATGTTAATTGTGATAGCTCAAATAAGGAAGGCATGGATGATGCATTAGCTGAATTTTATGCCAGCCTAGATGGTGCCACTCCTTGTTCTTCAGAATCTAAAGATAATGATCAGGGAATAGAAAAAGTATCACATAATGAGAAAGGAACCTCTCAGAAAAAGCGAGAAAGAACTGATTCTTCAGAACTCAGTGAATATGAACACAAACGAAGGGCCTTTTTAGGTCTTTTCCCTAATGTAGCGGGTAAAAGAATTATGAATGTATCGGTAGAGTCATCAGAATTACTTCCTGCTAATAGCATACCTCATAAAGATTGCTATGAAATATCATTGGAGGCCTTAAATTATTATAGCAAATATGATGATTCTTCATATGAACCTGATAGATTCTACCAAAGCAACCGTTATAAAGACAGAGGAAAAGATTTACATTATGAAAACAGTAGAGGAGACGATTGGAGACATGGCAGAGATAATAGCAGGTGGAGCAGGGACAGAAGTACATCGCAAGGGAGAAGAGATTGGTCTGGTAACCAAAGGCACAACGGGAATGGGAATGATTGGCGCAGGGATTCCAGGGGCACCCCTGAGCCTTGGAGAGACTCCTCAGAGTACCACCAAGGCAAGAGGAATAGAGATTGGCACCAGCATGATGATAGATGGTCTTATGACACATCCCAGTATAGTATGTACCAGGAGGAGGAATGCACGAACAGAAGCCCTTATAGGAGTAGTCAAAAAGCTGATATTGATATGAGAACTAGACCAGCATGGAAAATAGGAAAGCGAAGGAAACAAAAGCACCAACGTGACTACTACCCAAGCTGTCTAGTAAAGGTAAGAAGGCTTGGCAAGTTGAATCATAAATTTTTGCATTGTTAGTACAAACAAAACTTTGTGAATAGATATACAATTTAGTCCAGCTTCTATTAGAGAATCATGGACTCTAGAAAGGTTTTTGTTATATGCTTACAAACTCTCTAAAATGTCAACATTTATCTCAGTTAGAAATTATATTTTGTAACTCCTCTTTTCCCAGTTGCATGTGAAAGTGGATTCATGGATAGAGTACAAAAGGATTTTGAAGGAAACTTCTGCAGAAAAACTATTGCTTGAAGGACCCGGGCGAGTGCTCTGGAGAGGCCACACAGTCCCTCTCATAAAACCAGGAATGGCTGCTAGTACACGTAAGACTAAATTGTTAGCAAGTTGGGTATGCATTTAGAGTTAAGGGGATTTTCATAAGTGTGTGGGAGGAACACAATGCATTGGGAGTTATGCCTGGTTTTAAATCCATATGCATCTGTAATATGCAGTAATATTAGGGTCCATGAAAATATAAAAAATGTAGTTAGTGACTACTTTGTAAGAGTGAACTCTATAATATATCCATAAAAATGGTTATGTCCTAGATTTGTTCCATATTTATACATTGTGTGCAGTAATAATGCATATTTTTAAGAGTTAAGTCACTGATGGAGTGAGAATGCCTCCTTGTTTTTCAGATAATTCACCTTTTGCTCTTATCCCATTAACTCATAGTAGCCAGGTACATAAGTGTCCACTGTAGATTTGTATTGTGAATTTTGTTTACATGTAAAAGGCTCCACAAGGCCTCAGTCACCAAGGAATCAATAACAAGTCCTCTCTGATCTCACCTGATTTTCCCATTCCTTGAAAATTGTGGATTTTTTTTCTAATTTTATCAATATCATTACCGTTATTCTCTGTTACCATTGTTGTAATGTCACTAATAATACCAATAATAGAAATAAAGAGTAAATATCTTTCCATAAATCAAGAAAACAATTAAAGAGTTGCAGTTTTTCTGGACTTATCTAGGTGAAAAGAAAATTAATAACCTGAAACACACTAGAGAGGGCATGGAGTGTAAGTACTTGCCCTCACATCATCAGTGGGTTAAAAATTAGGAAGGTGAAGGTGGAACTGGTCTTTCATTCAGGATAACAGTCAGCATGAGTTTGGCCACTTGTTTTTTTGTTTTCATGTTATAACTTCCCAGGGTTGCATATTTTTATATAAAATACTCCAGATTCTTTTGAGTGTCGAATCACAGTTTTTGGTTATGCATAAACAGCATTATTGAATAAGTGGGCTGAAATGACTAATTCTTGGCTTCTTTATTATTCTAGAATCAGTCCTTGCAGCTTGCAGTTTGGTGCATGAAGCCACCGATGTCAATGACAGAGAGTGGAAGATTCCCAAAGAACTTCAACTGAGTTTTCATTTTGATGTCTACCTCCCAAATGTGCCATACAGAAAGTCCCAGCCATCGCAGCCTAGCAAAAGGATCACCATCTTAAGGTTTATGTTATTTACATTTTATCTAAATTCATAAAGATGCTAAGAAGAATGTGTGAGAATGGGAGGAAAAAACTATATAAGAATTTATAAGCATGCTTAGAAGACACTTTGTTATGTATGTATGACTTGGTTGGAATGGTTAAGATCATAAGAGATTTGATAGGTTTTTGAAAATGAGTTTTGGTTTAATGAAATGGATTCAGATAGCCTAGAGAATTAAGTTAAGAATGTAAAAGTGATGATGAGTAAAAGAAAACTAACCAAAGGAGTCAACAGTTTGTCCAGAGATGTAGTTTAGTGGTAAGGATTCGCTGATGGGTAAAGAGGAAATTGATGTGCTGTATAATGAATGTGTGGATGAATGAGAATGAATATTTTATGTTGCTGAGTACAGTAGGTATGGAAAATTCTGCTTTTGTCATCCTAGATTTGGAAAAACATTTTGAAATGGTGATTCCTCACCAGTTTGGAGATCTTGACAAGAAGGGAGTTAAAAGGTAAGATAGAGGATTGTTTCAGGAACAGGACTGTCAGGTCCTCAGTCCAGTTCTTTGTTTTCCTGATAATCAGTATCCTTGGCATCCAGTGCCCAGAGGGGTGTACAATGTAAATAATTTGTTTTACAGATCTTGAAGTTGACTGGAAGATACATTCAAAGGAGGACCTAGCATTGTCTGGAACTTATATTTTAGCAATACTGTTGGATAGGACTTCTGCAGGCAAATGTAAGGCCAGGGCCTTGAAAACCTTTAGGTATGGGTTGACTTCTGAAGCTCACTTTTCAAAAGGCTGTAGAATGCTCCAAGCCAAGATATTGGCATGAGAGCATTGGCAGGAATACACATTGAAGCTAGCTCTAAAGTCTTTTATGGGCATGTGATATGGTGGTGTTGATGCTGTGGTGGTTTTGAAGGATAGGACAAAATTTTCCATGTGTTTATCAAATGGTGCCATATCACTACCTCTTAACCCTTAGATGATGGTATTAGAAATCTCTCAGCGTCACCGACTCCTTTCTGGCAGTCATCCTGCCATTTGGAACTTCACGCTCGATATGCTCTAGCATGTTGCCATGTATATAGCTGGACCTGGCAGATCAAGGGGTTTGTTATGACGGCTTTATGTGTGGCCTGGCAGTGACAGGTTGAGGTAATCTGGTCTCCAGTTATGATGATCAGATAAACAGGGTGGACCATGTATGAAGGGATTGGCAAAGCTTGCCTTTACAAATCTCACTAAAATGAATTGACTCAAGTCCAAGATATAGAATAAAAAGTTGAGAAATAAAGTGATTAAGAAGTGAGTATTGAGTTGTCTGGTGGATAAGCATGGGAATTGGGGAGTAAGTGTGCAAAAGGTAGGGAGTATGTGGAATTAAGCAGAGAAGTGGTTGATTAATTGATTAAAAATGTTTAAATTCATATGTTTTTTACCCAAGTTAAAAAACCCTTCTTCTTCAGAGATGGCCAAAACCCAACACCAGGACAGATACTAGACATAACGACAAGATTTCATGATGACGTTCCAGTTGTCAGTGCTGTTGTTGTCTGCGGGGAAGTTCGACTGTACACTTTATCTCCTGTAAATATCCCACACCCAAGTGTGTCAGCTTAGGTCATATTTTGTCCTACTTTTTTATTTTTATTTTATTTTGCAATTTTAATGTGTGAGAACTTGTTTCACAGTGATATATTTCAAATACAAAGTACAAACTTATTTTTGCAGACTTTAAAAATAAATTAATTGATATATGTAGTACCTGTATCTTATTTACCCTAAATATAAGATTAAAATTCATTTTTTATTATTTTTTAACTGAAAATTATCTATGTAATTTCATAAGCCATGTGTAACAAACAGAAAATAGAAAAGAAAGAAAACATTCCTGTATCAAATTTATGTTGATCTTACTACATTTTATGCTATGGATGCAGGTTTCTTCCAAGCATCCAAGTGCGTTATGTTAAGCTTCATCTCAGCGATTCTCTCTCCAGGTTCAACAAGTGTGCAAATAATGACTGCTTACATACCTTTGTCCCATTCATGAGATTTTCGACCTAATGACACTTACAGGTAAAATAATGACTTCTTGCATTTGCAATAACAAATGTAACAGTTGAAAATAACAGATTCATCTCAAGTGTAGCATTAGTGTTTCATGGGTGCCAAGTTCAGTAGCTATTCAGTTATAGCTATTGTTTCACAAATGAATATCTCTATTCAACATTTATGTTATCAAAACCAAATATGGTTATCTACTGACTCTATTTGTCCTGCATCATGCATTACTCTGCAAGCAATCTGTTTCATTTCTTTTGTTTATCAAAATTTTATCTTTTTATATGGGTTCATTGTGGTTGTTTAACTATGTCTTTACTGTAATCTAATTTTGCATAAATTGCAATTTATATTTCTTTATAATATGAACTTTCTTTTTTGTCTTTGTTGAGTCAGGTAGTTAGTTATTCTCATTGAATTTAACTACAACTATTACTTAACCCAATGCTGACAGGCATGACGAATACGTACGTGTTATGCCCACTGTGAGTACTTGTTTGATTGTTTTTACACATAGATGGCTACACTTGTACTAAGTCACAAATGAGCCAATTACGAATACTGCCTGTCTCGCCTGTTCACCCTTTTCTTTGATTTATGAAAATATTTTACGTTATGCTGTTACTAATGTTTATAACATAATTTATGATATAATTATAAGTTTATAATAAAAATAACACCATCGATATTCATAGCACTAGTAAAAAATACGTTTTTCTAGCCAATTCAAATCACTTAAGGTCACAAGGTCTACTAATTGACTCCTTTGTGGCTAAGCACTACCAGAGCCATCTATCTGCAGAGACACAAAAATATAGAAAATGAGCACAGCATTTTCCCCATTTTTTATTAATTTTCCTCAGCGGCATTGAGTTAAAAGTTATTGCAAATCTCTATCATTCTCTCTCACTCTCTCCATCTCTGTCACTCAGTATACCTGAGCCTCATTCTATCTCTATTAATCACTCTCATGCTCCATATTTTAATCCTTCTTACAAATAAACAATCACTAACCATTTAAATTTCTGTGATTTTTTTTTTTTTTTTTTCCAAATATATAGGCTACTGAGGACTAAGGACAAGTAAATACACCAAGATAATTTATGTAAGGGGAGGAGGACTAGCGGTCATTATTTTGCCTGTCAGTGTCATCAGGTTGAAAATTGCGTGGATGTGATGAGTTTATGTAAAAAAAAACACGCACACGCACACGCACACACGTACAGACACATATTAAATAGGGTTAAAATAAATCTAAAAATTAAACCCTAAACAAATTATGAATAACTTTTATTACTGCAGGATATTTGCAGTTCTGTACATGCAAAAAGGAACATACAAACAAAGAGATCTTTGAAGCACAGATGAAAAATCACAAATCAGAATGTCTGTCCACTGGTTTTGTGCAGGAGTCTTTTTTACTTAATAATTTAGATTATAGCTTACATATGCAAACAATTGATTGTTATTACCATGAGAATTTTCGGGAGGGATATTTGTATATTTCAAGGGACAGACTTGATGAAGGCAAAGTGGTGGTGATTAGACAACTCACTTTACAATGTAGGAACCTTATCATTTATAATCTTTCAAAATACTTGACTACTAGATTTACAGTAAATATCCTAGCCACAATATGTATGAACATATTTATTGATGTAAATGAAATTTTTAAAAATAGATTATGCTTTGTCGACCTTTATTCATATTCTCAGTTTCAAAAACTTTGTTAATCAACAAAAAAACATTCCAGATAACAAATATACAATAAAATCAGGCAATCTGATTATTAAAAATCATTTCCAACCTTATATATAGTGCAAAAACTCTGCAACAAGTACATATTCAGTACAAAATACATTCTCTTACATCTATAATAAATTAAACTATGCTGTCAACAATAACAATAACACAGCAGCAAGAAATATGCCCACCTAACAGGATCATAATAATTCTAAAAATATCAAATGGCATTGTGATGTTAATCAGAGGGGTTTGCTGACAGCAGTGCCTTCTTACTCATCATTACCTAAAATCAAAATAAATATTTTATACCTGACAACATCAGCTAGATCAGACCTTTATAGTTCTGCTTGTCACTCATTAGACTGCAAAAAAGTAGATTCAGCTAAATTCACAAAAGGTATTAACGATATCTTCTGTCTTTATTTTCTAATGGACAAATGTTAATTCTAAACATGAGATATTTTGGGGACTGGCTATGAGAGAGTTGCCAATTACCTCTAGAGCTATAAGAATTAAGAGACAAACTGGAAAAAAGGACAGATTTAGGATCTATCATCCCTTGTGTAGAAAAGGACAGGCAAAGTGGGTTAAGAATAACCTGTGCTATGAAATGGTTATGTCTCGATGGTGTCCATGACTTTACTAACTTTGGCATACTAAGTAAGAGTAAAATTTATATAGCTATGGACACTGTAATACTACATTTTTTTTTTTATATGGTAATGAGCTTCCATTACTTACTTCGATGATGCTGGCTGCTGTTCATAATGAAAGACGTGTAATTTTTTCATGCCGTGGCAAGCTATGAGCATCATATCTACTTTCTGATAGATTTTCAGTTCATTTTTAATTCACTAAAGCTACCTTTTCAATCTTGCCAACTGGATTTATATTATGTTACTTTTTCTGGTTATTAAATATTAAAATTCAGTTATTAGCAATTTTCTCGTAGTAACTGACTGAAGAGGGCCAAGATTTTTTTTTTTTTTCAATCGCAAAGTTGAGTAATTCTGAAAAACAAAATCAAATCAAATAAAAATAATAATTATAATTATAAAATAAAAAAAAACAAACAAACAAAAAATTATATGTCAAATTTGTGAGGGAATAATCTAAAATGACTTAAAAGAATGTAACATGAGCCTAATGATTACCACATATGCTGCAAATATCCGAATCTAAGCTTCATATGACAAGAATTATGACATTTTTTTGTAACAAATTGCATACCCATAGAAATGCATTAAAAAGTGCATGAAGAGCTCTACTTTTATACAATTTTGTAAAAATTAATATTCTAAATGATTTAATTAGTCAGATAAGTATGATGCAAAAAAAAATTATAAAAATCATAATTTTGGACAAAACTCCCTTTACACAAATATAGTAGGGACTTTGCAAACATGGGGACATTTTTCAAGGCTGGAAGTTAATAAAGGTGTATACATCTCTAAATTGCCTGAACTGGCATTTTTGGCCCATTTCTAGGGAGATAGTCCCCTTTAAAATATACAGTACTTACTATGTACAGTACAACTAGCTTCATTCTATTTAGACTGTAAATGACAAAAGAATTAGTGTGTATCCACTTCGTGTGGAATGTGTTGTATGAACTAAGAAGCACTCATTTCTTATTTTTGGACTGCAAATATAAAATCAAGTTGGAAAATATCCATTAAATTTCTCCTTGTTACATTCCTCACTTAACTATATGGCCAGCAATGAACTCAAGCTGTCAGCCAAACATCTGCTTCTTCTAAGCGGCTTTTTATCAGCTACAAAATTATACACTGCTTTTCAAACATTTTATGTAATCTATTCTGATGAACTACTACTACTTGTCTTCATAAAGTGGGGGTCACCACCCTATACATTCTACACATACAAAAATCAAAAGAAGATGACAAAGATTGAAAATAAATCAAATGAGAAGGAAGATTTATTTTTTGTCTAATTACAAATTACTTCATATTTATAATTTTGAATCATCCGTCTCTCATAACTACCAAAACATGTTCATGAATCATGTATTTCATTTCGATTGAAATATTAGCTGAGGGACACCCACTGTTTTACCATTAGGCAAAACATGTTAAGGTTTCAATGAAGTGTTCCATCAACATTGTTTAGAATTACAAATTTATAAATGGTAAAATTAATAGAAAAACATCAATTACAAAAGCACTGAAAACCTTTGCCTTTGCAAATGTTATATCTGTCTAAATCATTTGTGCATTATCTCCATCGAGTTTTATATAAATTAATTAACATGTTCATAAAATATAATTCAAACATAATATACAGCAATCTATTTTTCTGTCATTACTACAATATATGGCAACTAAAGATATACTTTTTAACAAAACACAATAACAAAACATATAATAACTCATTTTGACACATTGGTGTGACTTTTAAGACTTCAATGGGCAACAGAAG